>NC_036866.1:45083791-45127764 GCF_002910315.2 Salvelinus sp. IW2-2015
CCACAGAAAGTTGAAAAGCATCTGGTCTATCTCCTTGCTTATTTTACTGTCAAGATATAAAGATAGAGCGCCATATGTTAGTCTAGAGATACCTTGTGTGTGTGTGTGTGTGTGTGTGTGTTGGAGTGTCAGTGTACTATGTGTGATTGTGTGGTTAGTGAGTGAGTCCAGTGAGTGTACATCGAGCCTGTGCAAGAGAGTCAGTGCAAAAAAATTATAAATAAAATAAGAGGGTCAATGTAAATAGTCCGGGTAGCCATTTGATTAATTGTTTTTAAGTCTTATGGCTTGGGTGTAGAAGCTGTTAAGGATGATTTTGATCCCAGAATTGGCGCTCCAGTACTGCTTGCCGTGCGGTAGCAGAGAGGACAGTTTATGGCTGTGTTCGAATACCCATACTAACATACTGTATACTACATACTAATATACTATTAGTTCATTTTAGTATACTGTAGCAAACTGTATCCTTTCAGTTGAGCATACTAGCGTAGCGCTACGCATGTCTACCTGAAGTTGATGCTGTTGCTATGCAACCTCTTGCTAGCTTGTTAGCATGACAAAWTACTAGCTAGACATTTTTATGACATCGGGTGTGTTCGTAAATTCAATTTGGAGTGCCAGAGTGCGCTTTGGGCATTTGTAAATAGTGTTGCCAGATTGTCCATAATGTAAATTCTGAGCGTTTCCCCTCTCGGAGCGTTCAGAGCGCACCTTGGAGGGCACATTGGCCAAGGACTAGGGTTGATCCGAGCGTTCTGACCATCTTAACGGCAGTCAAGCACACGTCACAAGCTAACTGGCTAGCTACTTCCAGGCACAAATGAGAGAACACCTCACTCTTACCATTTTACTCGCCATAGCAGAGCTGGTTAGGCTGTTTTCATGTTATCCAGAGCTTTGGTGACTGTAACTGTGCTGCTGGCGAATTGGAGTTGATGACCAATTGGAGTTGGTCCAGGGTTTCTGAGATGATGGTGTTGATGTGAGCTATGACCAGCATTTCCTAGCTACAATGCTACGGGCGGTTGTCATTTAGGCTGGTTACCTTGGCGTTCTTAGCACAAGGACTATGGTGGTCAGCTTGAAACATGTAGGTATTACAAACTGGGTCACGGAGAGGTTGAAAATGTCAGTGAAGACACTTGCCAGCTGGCCAGGGCATGCTCTGAGTTAGTTTGTCTAAATAAACGTTGTTGTACAATTAAAGGTAAAAAACACTACATTTCAAAACAGTCATCAATAATCTAATGAGTTCAGGGTTTGTGAAGTTATACAAAGGGTAAATTCGGAAAGTATTCAGACCCCTTGACCTTTTCCACATTTTGTTACGTTACAGCCTTATTCTGAAATGGATAAATTATTTTTCTCTCTCATCAATCTACACACAATACTCAATAATGGCAAAGCAAAAAAAAAGTGCCAATGTATTACAAATTTAAACTTAACTTAACTATTTAGACCCTTTARTCAGTACTTTKTTGAATTWCCTTTGGCACGAATTACAGCCTCAAGTCTTCTTGGGTATGGTGCTAAAAGATAGGCACACCTCTATTTGTGAAATTTCTCCCATTCTTCTCTGCAGATCCTCTCAAGCTCTGTCAGGTTGGATGGGGAGCGTCGCTGCACAGATATTTTCAGGTCTCTCCAGAGATGTTCAATTGGGTTCAAGTCCGGTCTCTGGATGGGCCACTCAAGGACATTCAGAGACTTGTCCCGAAGCCACTCCTGCGTTGTCTTGGCTGTGTGCTTAGGGTCGTTGTCCTGTTGGAAGGTGAACCTTCGCCCCAGTCTGAGGTCCTGAGCGCTCTGGAGAAGCTTTTCATCAAGGATCTCTCTGTATTATGCTCCATTCATCTTTCCCTCGATCCTGACTAGTCTCCCAGTCCCTGCCGCTGAAAAACATCCCCACAGCATGATGCTGCCACCACCATGCTTCACCGTAGGGATGGTGCCAGGTTTCCTCCAGATGTGACGCTTGGCCTCCAGAGAATCTTGTTTCTCATGGTCTGAGAGTCCTTTCGGTGCTGATCTGAGCCTCGACTCAATCCTGTCTTGGAGCTCTGCAGACAATTCCTTCGACCTCATGACTTGCTTTTTGCTCTGACATATCCTGTCAACTGTGGGACCTTATATAGACAAGTGTGTGCATTTCCAAGTCATGTCCAGTCAATTGAGTTTACCACAGGTGGACGCCAAACAAGTTGTAAAAACATCTCAAGGATGATCAATGGAAACATGATGCAGCTGAGCTCAATTTCGAGTCTCATAGCAAAGGGTCTGAATGCTTATGTATTTGCTAATATATTTTTTTTAAATCTGTTTTCGCCTTGTCATTATAGGATATTGTGTGTAGATTGATTTATCCATTTTAGAATAAGGCTAATAATGCTTTTTTGATGTTGCAATAATCACTGATCTGGCTTTCAAGTCTGTCTATGAAAATGCCCTTTTTTTGTTAAGAATTGAACTAGAACCACATTGACTAATAATGACTAACTTCTTGTAGCAGGCGTTAGGAAATAGAAAATGAACACAGGTCTCATCAACAATCTCTCAAGCCCACGTGCTAGTGATTAGCCAGCTAATCTTTATATTTCAAGTATAGTCAACTTGGATCTATTTGCTAGCTAACAAGGTTGGACAGTTGAACTGTTATGAAAACACCCTTCTGTCTGTCTCCAACTGTTTGAAAGGCATGTTAGCCTGTCCACTTTGTTCAGATGTTGAAATCAAATGGYCTACCTTGTTTCTCAGAATGAGAACGAGTTGCCAATTCCTTATACAATTGTGTTTTATGCTTATTGCACATTTATAAAACAGACTAGACAACTAGTATAGCAGTCTTTGGCTAAAATGCTGCTAGCGGTACGTGGTACCCCAATGCTGTGCACGACGAACTGGGCATTCATTTTCCAGAATTAATGCTCATTAATACTCTCGCTTTAGTAGTGTCTGCTCTGCGCACAATTTCAGTAGTTGAGACATAAAAAGGGTATTGTTAGAAAAGTTCACTTATCTATTACAGTAAAAAATGTGTTTCGGTGTCCATATGACCGATTCTGTTGGACCAAACCTCAAATGCAAATAGCTGAAATAGTTGAAACCGCTTGTAAGAGAGGAAGGTCTCTTAACTTTGTTGAGAGGCAGGGGGAGGGGMTTGGTGTGTGTGTAAACCATAGAGGAAGAGGCGAAGCGAGAGGTTTCAGTCTCTCTAAAGTAGGTCCAAAATAAGGCCAATGCGTTTCTATGGACTTATTTTGAACCTTATTAACGTGTCGTCTGCCTTCCGCCTTTGGGACAACAAGTACCATCGATAGGGCGGAGACGTGTATCTCGTCATTATATACAGATCGCTGGTGTAAATGGGAAGGTGCACACAGCACAAAGGGGCGAAGGGAAGGAGACCAAAAATACAACATGAGAACAAGCAGACATAAACGCTCATAAAAACAAGAGCCCAACTCTGAGTACGCGTCCTGAACTCAGGCGAGCAAAACCTTGAGACTTCCTTAATATTAGAGATTGTTCATGAGTTGTTGTTGACAGAGAATAAGAGAATTGTTCTGACTTCAAAAGCACAATAATGATGGATTTATGGTGCCGAAKAACATGGCTGATGTTTTACATTCTCCCAACCAATTGTGCAATCCTGTTATTATTTTTTGGGCATTTTGAGTAACTTATTTTTTAACTTATTGTGTACATAATGTTGCTGCTCCCGTCTCTCATAAAATCGATTTCTCACCGCACACTGGAAGAAGCTTTTTCCTTTAATGAGTCCAACGAGAAGGATATCCTGCTTTCACTGGAACAGGCCCCGATCCACGCCTTTTGCGTGAGGAAAAGACGCCGGAAAAGGGGACGCAGATCGGGGATCCTTCTGAGAATCCGGAGGCGAGCGAGCAAACTCCCAATGCCTTCCATTCTTCTTGCTAACGTGCAGTCTTTGGAAAATAAAATTGATGATCTACTATTAAGATTATCCTACCAACGGGRCATTAAAAACTGTAACATCTTATGTTTCACTGAGACKTGSCTGAACGACGAAACGGACAATATAGAGCTRGCGGGATATTCCATTCACCGGCAGAACAGAGACGCTACCTCTGGTAAGACGAGGGGTGGRGGCGTGTGTCTTTTTGTCAATAACAGCTGGTGCGCGATGTCTAATATTAAAGAAGTCTCGAGGTATTGCTCGCCTGTGGTAGAGTGCCTTATGATAAGCTGTCGACCACGCTATTTACCAAGAGAGTTCTCATCTGTGTTATTAGTAGCCGTCTATTTACCACCACRAAGCAAAGCTGGCACTAAGACCGCTCTCAACCAACTCTATAAGGCCATAAGCAAAGAAGAAAATGCTCACCCAGAAGYGGCGCTCCTAGTGGCCGGGGACTTTAATGCAGGCAAACTTAAATCAGTTTTACCACATTTTTACCAGCATGTCACATGTGCAACCACAGGAAAACATTTTTAGACCCCCTTTACTCCACACACAGATGCATACAAAGCTCTCCCCCGCCCTCCATTTGGCAAATCTGACCATAATTCTATCCTCCTGATTCCTGCTTACAAGCAAAAACTAARGCAGGAAGTACCAGTGACTCGCTTAATACGGAAGTGGTCAGACGACGCGGATGCTACACTACAGGATTGTTTTGCTAGCACAGACTGGAATATGTTCCGTGATTCATCCAACGGCCTGGAGGAATACACCACCTCAGACAGACATCGGCTTCATCAATAAGTGCATCGATGACGTCGTCCCCACAGTGACTGTATGTACATTTCCCAACCAGAAGCCATGGATTACAGGCAACATCGGCATCGAGCTAAAGGCTAGAGCTGCCGCTTTCAAGGAGCGGGAGACTAATCCGGACGCTTATAAGAAATTTTGCTATGCCCACAGACGAACCATCAAACAAGCAAAGCGTCAATACAGGATTAAGATTGAATCGCACTACACCGGCTCTGATGCTCGTCGGATGTGGTAGGGCTTGAAAACTATTACGCACTACAAAGGGAAACACAGACGCGAGCTGCCCAGTGACGCGAGCCTACCAGACGAGCTAAATGCCTTTTATTCTAGCTTCGAGTTAAGCAACGCTGAAGCATGCACGAGAGCACCAGCTGTTCTGGATGACTGTGATAACGCTCTCGATAGCCGATGTGAACAAAACCTTTAAACAGGTTAACATTCACAAAGSCGCTGGGCCAGATAGATTACCAGGACTTCTACTCAAAGCGTGCGCGGAACAACTGTCAAGTGTCTTCACTGACATTTTCAACCTCTCCCTGATCAAGTCTGTAATACCTACATGTTTCAAGCAGACCACCATAGTCCCTGTGCCCAAGGAAGCGAAGGTAACCTGCCTAAATGATTATCGCCCCGTGGCACTCACGTTGGTAGCCATGAAGTGCTTTGAAAGGATAGTCATGGCTYACATCAACAGCATCCTCCCGGACACCCTAGACCCACTCCAATTCGCATAACGCCCCAACAGATCCAATCTCAATCGCACTCCACACTGCCCTTTCTCACCTGGACMAAAGGAACATCTATGTGAGAATGCTGTTCATTGACTACAGCTCAGCGTTCAACACCATAGTGCCCACGAAGCTCATYCCTAAGCTATGGACTCTGGGACTAAACACCTCCCTCTGCAACTGGATCCTGGACTTCCTGACGGGCCGCCCCCAGGTGGTAAGAGTAGGAAACAACACGTCTGCCACGCTGATCCTTAACACTGGGTCCCCACAGGGGTGTGTACTTAGTCCCCTCCTATATTCCCTGTTCACCCACGACTGCATGGCCAAACACAACTCCAACACCATCATTAAGTTTTCTGATGACACAACAGTGGTAGTCCTGATCAGCGACAACGATGAGACGGCCTATAGGGAGGAGGTCAGAGAACTGTCAGTGTGGTGCCAGGACAACAACCTCTCCCTCAATGTGAGCAAGACAATGGAGCTGATCGTGGACTACAGGAAAAGGCGGGCCAAACAGGCCCCCATTAACATCGATGGGGCTGTAGTGGAGCGGGTCGAGAGTTTCAAATTCCTTGGTGTCCACATCACCAACGAACTATCATGGTCCAAACATACCAAGGCAGTCGTGAAGAGGGCACGACAAAACCTTTTCCCCCTCAGGAGACTGAAAAAATGTGGCATGGGTCCCCTGATCCTGCACCATCGAGAGCATCCTGACCGGTTGCATCACCGCCTGGTATGGCAACTGCTCGGCATCTGTCCCTAAGGCGCTAGAGAGGGTAGTGCAATCGGCTCAGTACATCACTGGGGCCAAGCTTCCTGCCATCCAGGACTTATATAATAGGAGTGTCAGAGGTAAGCCCATAGAATTGGCAGAGACTCCAGTCACCCAAGCTCTAAACTGTTTTCTCTGCTACCTCACTGCAAGCGGTACCGGAGCACCAAGTCTAGGACCAAAAGGCTCCTCAACAGCTTCTCCCGCCAAGCCATTAGACTGCTGAACAATTATTAAAAATCGCCACTGGACAATTTATATTGACCCCACCCCCTGTTGTTTATTACCTATGCATAGTCACTTCGCCCCCACCTACATGTACAGATTACCTCAACTAGCCTGTACCCCTGCACACTGACTCTGTGCCGGTGCCCCCTGTATATAGCCTCATTATTGTTATTCTTATTGTGTTACTTTTTATTATAACTTTTTATTTTAGCATACTTGGTAAATATTTTCATCTTCTTGAACTGCAATGTTGGTTAAGGGCTTGTAAGTAAGCATTTATTGGTAAAGTCTACACTTGTATTCGGCGCATGTGGCAAATACACTTTGATTTGATTTATAGTTTCCCACTTACCACGAGCATGTGAATGCCCCGATAATATAACTGTAAACTATAACAAACAATTTGAACATTTCTACTCTAGTGTAATCTTTAGCATAACAACTGTGGAACATGTTTAGCTACAGGAATATGCTTGTACAGTACACGCTAGCAGCACAAGGAAACATTAGCAAACATTCAAAATCTGTGTTTGGCGCCAAACGAGGGGATAGAAATCACGTCCCAATGATATCGCCTTTCTCCTGCAGTGTGCACTCACTCGTTCACTACTTCCCACAAATCTAAAAGCATTGGATTGTTGGAGACATGGGTGAGTGGAGGTTTYCATCTTATTTCTTATTCCAGYAAATTMMTTTCATTTCAGTGAAGRAAAGTGAACAGGTGCACACTTTGGGAGTAAAGAAAGATAMTTGGGATATAGCATCATCACAGTCCTGTTTGTATGCGTGTGTGTGGCGTTGTAATAAATGTATGGATCTGGGTGACCCTGTCTCTTCTCTCCTCTCTCATCTCTCCTCTCTCTTCTCCCTCCCCCGGCCACAGTCCGATATAAGGCCCGACGTCCAGTGAGAAGGAGATAATCCACAGTGTGTRTGTGTGGGTGCGATGTCGTGTGTGCGTGCAACGTTGTGTGTGCGACACTGTGTGCATGTGTCTGTGTGGGAAGTACACTGTGTTTGTATGTGTATCTGTGTCTGTAATTGTACAGATTTCTAGGTAACACTGTGTMCTCCATTCTCTCCCTCATCTCCTCTTTTTCTCTTGCTGGCCTGACCAGTAGGGTATCATTCCTCGTTGCCTAATTTCCCGTGAGGAGGAGATGGACCAGAACTTTTGTGTGTGTGCGTGTGTATAAAGTACACTGTGTAATATTTCTTTTCTCCTCTCTCTTCTCACCTCTCTTCTCTTCTTTCTCCCTTCCCTCCCCCAGCAACAGCGTAGTACGGTATCATGCCTCGAAGCCCAACGTTGAGTCCGGAGATGGCGTGTGTTTGTGTTAGTCTTTTATGTGTGAAGTACACTGTGTCGTTGTGTGTATCTGGGGTCGGTTACTATATACACTGTGTCTTATCCTGCCCGACCACAGTAGAGTCCAGCATGCCTCGTAGCAGACTTCAGAGCTTGTACAGTTGAAGTCGGAAGTTTACATACACTTAGGCTGGAGTCATTAAAACTCGTTTTTTCAAACCACAAATTTCTTGGTTAACAAACTATAGTTTTGGCAAGTCGGTTTAGGACATCTACTTTGTGCATGACAAATAATTTTTCCAACAGTTGTTTACAGACAGATTATGTTCTTCATACGAAGAGGAGGAGTAGTGATTCGACAAAATGCAGCGTGGTTATGTGACATAATGATTTATTAAACAAGACGAAGACGAAACGAAATACACTTGATAAACTACAAACAAATAAACGATGTAGACAGACCTGGACACAGAACTTACATATACGTGAAGAACGCATGAACAGGAACAGACTACATACAAAACTAACGAACGAACGATACCGAAACAGTCCGTGTGGCGTAACATACAGACCACTGACCAGGACAACACCCCAAAAACAGTGTGAAAACACCTACCTTATATGATATCAATCAGAGGAATGACAACCACTGCCTCTAATTGAGAGCCATATCAGGTCACCCTTTAAACCAACATAGAAAAGAAAACATGACTGCCACCCAAACTCACGTCCTGCACTAACACATACAAAACTACAGAAAACAGGTCAGGAACGTGACATAAACCCCCTTTCAAGGTGCGAACTCCGGGCGCACCAGCACAAGAGCTAGGGAGGGTCTGGGTGGGCATCTGACACGGTGGTGGCTCAGGCTCTGGCGAGGTCCCCACCCACCATAGTCAATCCCAGCTTACGTCTCCCTTAGAATGACCACCCTCATCTTACACCCTTAATTTTAATGGTACCTTAATATAAGGGGCAGCACGGGACAAGGGGCAGCACGGGATAAGGTAGCTCAGGACAGAGATATAGCACAGGATAGAGGGCAACTCCGGACTGAAGGGCAGCTCCGGACGAGAGACAGCTCTGGATTGAGGGGCAGTTTGGATAATGGCCGCTCTGGGCTGAGGGGCAGCTCATGACTGGCTGACAGCTTCTGGAGCTCATGGCTGGCTGACGGCTCTGGACGCTCATGGCTGGCTGACGGCTCTGGACGCTCATGGCTGGCTGACGGCTTCTGGACGCTATGGCTGGCTGACGGTCTGACGCTCATGGCTGGCTGAGGTCTGGACGCTCATGGTTGGTGCGGTTGGACGTCATGCGCTGGTGAGGTCTGGCGTCATGGCTGGTGACGGCCTGGACGCTCATGGTGGCTGACGGCTCTGGACGCTCATGGTGGCTGACGGCTTGGCGCTCTGGTGGTGCTTGCAGCTCTGTCTGGTTGGCGGCTCTCTGGCAGATCTGTCTGGTTGGCGTCTGGCAGATCTGTCTGGTTGGTGGCTCTGGCAGATCCTGTCTGGTTGGCGGCTCTGGCAGATCCTGTCTGGTTTAGCGGCTCTGGCAGATCCTGTCTGGTTGGCGTCTGGCAGATCCTGACTGACGAATGGCTCTAGCGGCTCCTGACTGACTAACGGCTCTGACGGCTCGGGACAGACGGGCGGCTCTAATGGCTCGGGACAGATGGTGGCTCAGACGGCGCTGGGGAGCGGATGGCAGCGGGCTGGCGACGAGCGGATGGCTCAGACGGCGCTGGGGAGACGGATGGCTCAGACGGCGCTGGGGAGACGGATGGCTCAGATGGCGCTGGGGAGACGGATGGACTCAGACCGGCGCTGGCGGAGACGGATGGCTCAGATGGCGCTGAGGAGACGGATGGTCAGGATGGCGCTGCGGAGACGGATGGCTCAGATGGCGCTGCGGAGCGGATGGTTTGTAGGCTCATGGCAGACGGGCGGCTTTGCAGGCTCATGGCAGACGGGCGGCTTTGAAGCTCAATACAGACGGGCAGTTGCATGGCGGCGCTGGCAGACGGACAGTTCAGGCGCCGTTGGGCAGACGGCAGACTCTGGCCGCTGAAGCCGACCGTGGTACGTGGTGCGGAATGGAGGCACCGGACTGGAGACACGCACTTCAAGCCTAGTGCGAGGAGCAGGGACAGGGCACATGACCTCTCGAAGCGCACTATAAGCCTGGTGCGTGGTACCGGCACTGGTGGCCGGGCTGAGTGCACGCACATCAGGAGAGTACGGGAGAAGGACAGTGCGTACAGGGTCTGGAGACGCACAGTAGGCTTAGTGCGTGGTGCCGGAACTGGAGGCACTGGGCTGGAGACACGCACCTAGGGAGAGTGCGTGGAGGAGGAACAGGGCTCTGAAAACGCACTGGAAGCCTGTGCGTGGGTGTAGGCACTGGGTGGTACTGGGCTGGGGGGGGAGGTAGCGCCGGAAATACCGGACCGTGCAGGCGTACTGGCTCCTTGAGCACCGAGCCTGCCCAACCTACCTGGTTGAATACTCCCGTGCGCTTACCAGTGCGGGGAGGTGGAATAACCGCACCGGGCTATGTAGGCGAACCGGGACACCATGCGTAAGGCTGGTGCCATGTAAGCGGCCGAGGAGACGCACTGGAGACCATACGCGTTGAGCCGGCCTCATGACACCTGGCTCAATGCCCAATCTAGCCCTACCAGTGCGGGGAGGTGGATAAACCGCACCGGGCTATGCACACGTACAGGAGACCGTGCGCTCTACTGCGTAACACGGTGTCTGCCCGTACTCCCGTCTCCACGGTAAGCCTGGGAGTGGGCGCAGGTCTCCTACCTGCCCTTGGCCCACTACCTCTTAGCCTCCCAATACATTTTGGTAGTACTACGGGCTTTTCGGCTTCCGTGCTCGACGCGTCCCCTCATAACGCCGGTTCCTCTCTCCGGTTTCCTCGCTCTCCGAGCTGCCTCCAACTGTTCCTATGGGGCGGATTCACTCCAACTTCGCCATGGTCCTTTCCTTCCAAGACCAGAAATCCTGCTTCGTGCGCTGTCTCTCTCTCCCGTTACACCGCTGCTTGATCGTTTGTTGGTGGTGGTTCTGTAACGGAATTCTCCTCTCTTATACGAAGAGGAGGAGTAGTGATTCGACCAAAATGCAGGCGTGTTATGTGACATAATGATTTTATTAACAAGACGAAGACGAAACGAAATACACTTGATAAACTACAAAACAAATAAACGATGTAGACAGACCTGGACACGAACTTACATATAACGTGAAGAACGCATGAACAGGAAACAGACTACATACAAAAAAACGAACGAACGATACCGAAACAGTCGCCGTGTGCGTAACATACAGACACTGACCCAGGAGACAACCACCCACAACAAACAGTGTGAAACACCTACCTTAATATGACTCTCAATCAGAGGAATGACAACCACCTGCCTCTAATTGAGAGCCATATCAGGTCACCCTTTAAACCAACATAGAAACAGAAAACATAGACTGCCCACCCAAACTCACGTCTGACCAACTAACACATACAAAACTAAGAAAACAGGTCAGGAACGTGACAGATTATTTAATTTATAATTTTGTATCACAATTCAGTGGGTCAGAAGTTTACATACACTAAATTGACTGTGCCTTTGAACAGCTTGGAAAATTCCAGAAAATTATGTAATGGCTTTAGAAGCTTCTGATAGGCTAATTGACATCATTTGAGTTTTTGGAGGTGTACCTATGGATGTATTTCAAGGCCTACCTTCAAACTCAGTGCCTCTTTGCTTGACATCATGGGAATCAAATGAAATCAGCCAAGACCTCAGAAAAAAAATTGTAGATCCACAGGTCTGGTTCATCCTTGGGAGCAATTTCAAAACGCCTCAAGGTACCACGTCCAATCTACAAACAATAGTACGCAAATAACACATGGGACCACGCAACCGTCATACCGCTCAGGAAGGAGACGTGTTCTGTCTCCTAGAGATGGACGTACTTTGGTGCGAAAAGTTCAAATCAATTCCTGAACAACAGCAAAGGACCTTGTGAGATGCTGGAGGAAACAGGTACAAAGTATCTATATCACAGTAAAACGAGTCCTATATCGTTTTACTGCTCCAAAACTGCCATCAACAGCCAGACTACGGTTTGCAACTGCACATGGGATAAGATCGTACTTTTTTCAGGAATTTCCTCTAGTCTGATGGGAAAAAAAGAACTGTTTGGCCATAATGACATCGTTATGTTGGAGGAAAAAGGGGGATGCTTGCAAGCCGAAGATACCATCCAACCGTGAAGCACGGGGTGGCAGCATCATGTTGTGGGTGTGCTTTGCAGCAGAGGGACTGGTGCACTTCACAAAATAGATGGCATCATGAGGCAGGATAATTATGTGGATGTATTGAAGCAGCATCTCAAGACATCAGTCAGGAAGTTAAAGCTTGGTCGCAAATGGGTCTTCCAAATGGACAATGACCCAAGCATACTTCCAAAGTTGTGGCAAAATGGCTTAAGGACAACAAAGTCAAGGTATTGGAGTGGCCATCACAAAGCCCTGACTCATTCTATAGAAATGTGAGTAGAATGAAAAAGTGTGTGCGAGCAAAGAGGCTACAAACCTGACTCAGTTACACAGCTCTGTCAGGAGGAATGGGCACAATTCACCCAACTTATTGTGGGAAGCTTGTGGAAGGCTACCTGAAACGTTTGACCCAAGTTAAACAATTTGCTACCAAATACTAATTGAGTGTATGTAACTTCTGACCCACTGGGAATGTGTTGAAAGAAATAAAAGCTGAAATAAATCATTCTCTCTACTATTATTCTGACATTTCACATTCTTAAAATAAAGTGGTGATCCTAACTGACCTAAAACAGGGAATTTTTACTAGGATTAAATGTCAGGAATTGTGAAAAACTGAGTTTAAATGTATTTGGCTAAGGTGTATGTAAACTTCCAACTTCAACTGTATGTGTGTTAGTAGTATATACTGTATAATGTACACTGTGTAGCACTGTCTCCTCTCTCCAGTAGAGTATCATGCCTCGGAGTCCTACGTCCAGTGAGGAGGAAATGGCCCAGAGTGTCTCTGACGGGTCTGGAGGTTTTGAGACAGACAGCTCCAAGGAGGAGGCTGGCCATGGAGGACCTGGAGGGGAAAGGGYCAGCAGAAGGACCGACAGGAGGGCAGAGAAGGATAAGGCCGCCCGCAGGGAGTCACTGGTCTTCTGTGTGGTCATCCCTGACCTGCAGCAGTCTGTGAGTATACACTTCTGTCTCATTAAACTACTTTCTTATCATACTGCAGGAATATATATGCCATCTAAATCCAGTTCAAAGCCAAAACGTAAGCACGTTTCACTTTCCATTCGTGTTGTCATACCTGACCGACAGCAATCCGTGAGTAGGGACAGGGACATTGTATATATATATTTTTTCATATTAGTCATTTAGTCGACAGCCTTATCCAGAGTGACTTACAATCAGTGCATTSAACTAAAATAGTTAAAACAATGAAAAAACTTGAAAAAGAAAAGGAGAGCCTCACACTCTATGAGCTCAAAAGCAATAATTTAATAACCAAMGTTTCGACAGACAAGCTGTCTTCATCAGGGTATAATGACAAACACTGCGGGYCACTAGTTTATATAGTTTGGAAGGACACTCACAGGTGTCTGTAATCATGGCCGGGTGTGGAACAACGACCACATCACAATCATTACAAGTAAAACATCTTCAAAAAAAACACCAGCTATCTGCCAAATCTGTGCTAATGAGAGTCGAAAAATAATTGGGATGCTTCATGCTGGTTGGAATTACGACACACCGGTAGTTGTTTCTGCAGTTTGTTACTGTGTGTTGCTTATATGAAAGACTAAACCCGAGGCTAGTAAAATTGTAAGTAAAGCACAAAGCTGTTAAAAAAACGAGGTCATAGCAATTGTGGGATATTTGCGCCAACCTAGCTGCATACAGTCAATGTGAAAGAGYGMGCTACAATTGCTATGTACTGTATAATGTATAAACGGAAAGTCAGACTGTTCTCAGCCAAGCAATTAGATAGATACAGTGCCTTCAGAAAGTATTCACACCCCTTGACTTTTTCCACATTTTGTTGTGTTACAGACTGAATTTATTATGGATGAAATTTCGTTTTTTTTCCCACTGGCCTACACACACTACTCCATAATGTCAGAGTGGATTTATGATTTTTTTAAAATGTTTACAACTGAATAAAAACTGAAAAGCTGAGAGGTATTGAGTTAATAACTATTCAACCCCTTTGTTGTGGCAAGCCTAAATAGGTTCAGGAGTAACAAATGTGCTTAGCAAGTCACCCAATGCATTGCATGGACTCACTCTGTGTGCAATCATATTATTTAACATGGTTTTTGAATGACTACCTCATCTCTGTACCCCACACATACAGTTTTCTTTAAGGTCCCTCAGTCGAGCAGTGAATTTCAAACACAGATTCAACCAAAAAGACCAGGGAGGTGTTCCAATGCCTCTCAAAGAAGGGCACCTATTGGTAGATGGGTAAAAAATARAAAAGCAGACATTGAATATCCCTTTGAGCATGGTGAAGTTATTAATTACGCTTTKGGTAGTGTATCATGTTATGGGAATGCTTGTAATCGTTAAGAACTGGGGAGTTTTTCAGGATAAAAAGGAAATGGAATAGAGATAWGCACAGGCAAAATCYTAGAGGAAAACCTGGTACAGTCTGCTTTCCATTAGACATTGTAGATTAATTTACCTTTCAGCAGGACAATAACGTAAAACACAAGGCCAAATCTACACTGGAGTTTCTTACCAAGAAGACAGTGAATGGCCGAGTTACAGTTTTGACTAAAATCTACTTGAATATCTATGGCAAGACCTGAAAATGGTTGTCTAGCAATGATCAACAATCAACTCGACAGAGCTTGAAGAAATCTGAAAAGGATAATGKGCAAATGTTGCATAATCCAGGTGWGGAAARCTCTTAGAGATTTACCCAGAAAGACTCACAGCTGTAATCGCTGTTAAAGGTGCTTCTACAAAGTATTGACTCAGGGGTGTGAATACTTACATACATGAGCTATTTCTATATTTCCTTTTCAATACATTACGACATTTTTTTCTAAAAACATGTTTTGTACGTTGTCGTTATGGGGCGTCGGGTGTAGAAATGTATAATTTAATCCATTTTGAATTCAGGCTGTAACACAACAAAATGCGGAGTACGTCGAGGCATATGAATACTTTCTGAAGGCACTGTAWGTAAGAGGGAGAAAGAAAGCAATTGAAAAGCGGTACCTCGGTTATTCAGCCACAAAACACATMTTTTCTTGCTGAGAAGAAGTGCTGTTGTTTTTCAAATTCCTTATCAGAAATGAACATGCCCTCTCATATAAACCCCCCAGGATTGTCTGGATGACAGCATAATCCATTGCTATAATCCTTACTAATTGATTGAGCTGATTCCAGTTATTGTTTTCTTCCACCAATACTGTGTAGTGCTGCACCTCTGCCAAATGACTTCATGAATATGGAATGATCATTTTTGTCCAGCTTCTGTTGGGAAGAGGCTAGCTAATTACTGAAACAGAATATCCCGAGTAGACATTTCCATACTGTTCTATACAGGACTTCCTAGTCTATTCTACTGTAAATAAAATACTATATTCACAGCCATTGTCTCACTGGCAGGGAGACGTGTGCTATTGTTTGTCCCCGTCCATCTGTTACCACCTGCTGCCAGAATGGAACATCTGCATGTGTGTGTTAGAAGCAGAAACGTATGCTTTTAAAACCCAACGCCACCTGTCTTCTAATGTTTTGGAGCAGAAATGTATGTTTAAACTCCAGGTTTGGTACGTTAGCGTGATCTTTGCATATGTTGTCTTTGTTTCGGAGCAGACATGTATGAGGTTTAAACCCGAGGCCACCGTATGGGTTGCTAAACAGCAGATCCTGTGTACACTGACCCAGACGTTGAGGGACGTGCTCAACTATGGCCTGTTTCAGCCTGCTGTGGAGGGCCGCATGTCTGGTTTCCTGGACGAAGAGCGCCCCCTCAAAGACTACCCTACTCCCACCAGCATCAAGGGGGTTCCAACTCTGGAGGTACAGTAAAAGTACTGCTTTGATCCATCCCTCAGGTCCAGCCCTAACCCTAGCCCTAGTCCYAACTCTAACCCTCAGACTAACTCACCCACCAGCAGCAAAAGGATCCCAACTCTGGTGGTACAGAAAAAGTGCTGCACCGTTAGTCTGTATTATTAAACGCACATCCATCACTGATTGCTTCACAACATACAGTACCTTCATCAGGCTATTACGTTTTGATCAAAGAGTGGATCTTCGTCTTGTCAAATAGATGCGCTCCTGGCTCAAAACCATTATACCCAGCCTATAAAGTATGTGGTAGAGMAATCGGGTGTGCATTGCAGGCCCTACTTAAATGTATCCAGTACTGCTCCATCCCTCAAGTCCAGTCCTCCTGTATTGGCAAACGTACGTCACTGGTTGCTCGACAACATACCTTTATTAGGCAAGCGCAATGTTATGGATTGTGTGTGTGTGTGCCCTACTTCCTGCATCCAGCACTGCTCCATCCCTGCGGTCCATTAACACGGCACTGGACACGCTGCTGAACCCCAACCAGGGGTGCTGTATAAGCACTTCTCCTGGTTGATCATTACCAAAGAATCTAATCTGTAGAAAATTCTGCCACTTAATGAATGATCTAGGGACTGCATCACTGGAATAAGTCTTGTTTTCCGGACAGCTCAGCTGGATTGTGATGAGGCGGCATAGCTGGAAACTCCATTCTTGGCTCCCTCTCGCTGTTCTTTGTTCTATATAGCCTCAGTCAGTGGTCCCCTGGTATCACTAGTACTTAATTACCGCCTGCCTGGGTGATATTTTCTAGTATAGTACACCTTAGTTACTTAGTATTAGACGTATGGATCACCCATTCTGGGGCAGTATTCATAAAGTGTCTCAGAGAATTTGTGATCAGTTTTGCCTTTAAGATCATAACTGAGTCTTTATAGAACAATGACATGGACAGGGGGGGGACCTGATCCTAGATCAGCACTCCTACAGTACGCTGAGATGATTTTGTGAATATGGGCCCTGGGTATGATTGGGAAGTAGTCTTTTTTGAATCTCCTTTCTACAGTTTTGTTATAAGAGCAAGGTCTACCAACAACACAATGTGAATGTTTCCATAGATAAAAAAAATCTCTCTGCGTTGTTCTATATAAGCCCAGTCAGTGGTCCCCTGGTATCGCTAGTACTGAAGTCTTAGTTACTGCCTGCTCCTTCTACTGGTAGTTGTACACCTTACTTAGTATTGAATATATAGATCACCAGTATCAGTGGTGCAGGGTATGATTATGTCTGKTATAGTTAGTCGGGATCATTACGAGATGATTATAAGAGGCGTTATAGGGTGTTCATGCTCATGATTAGTATTACAATGCATTACAGCGTTACCATGTTTCTCTTCTCCTATTTACAGTTCCGTTACAAGAGCAGGGTCTACCAGCAGCCCAATGTAAACGAAAAGCAGATTGCCAAAATCCACACGCAGGTGAGAAAAATAAATGAGACTTTATATTCCTTCTTCACTTCTTCTTTCAAATGCCTTTGAATATCTATTGCTGATGTCATCTATTGTATTGGATCAGGTGAAAGCTATATCTTGGACCCTTTTCACACTTTATATCCGTCAATGATGGAACCGKGCTGAAAAGAGCAATGTGAAAAGACAATATTAGCCGCAGTAGAGTACGGCTCAGGTCATTACAGTCGTGTGAGAAAATGATATTATTAACGGCGCTTGTCTCTGAGATTTTCATTGTATTATGAGCGAAAGAACATCTCAGGGCCTTTCTCTGTAATACTGATCAAATCAATACACTATTCGGCTACAAGCTGAATATAAAGTGTGAATTATTGAAGTGCATCATTTCATGGGCTCAATATTCAGCAGGTATGTATTTTAACACATAGAACAGGACGGATTATTGGATTAAGACAGAAAGCGACTGAGTCCAGGAGAATTCCTATCACTGTCCTTCTGGATCAAACAGGAATGCCACACTAAATAATTCACCCATCAAATTCCATTCCTGCTGTTTTTCCCTGTTCTTTCAAGTCCACTTCTTCCTTTATGTGTGTTCGTGCGCGCGTGTGTGGTGTGTGTGTTGGAGTTGTTCAAGGTGTGTGTACTGTGGCTGCGTCAGAGTGCCCTGGTCAGCGTCAGTCCCCCTGTAGTGTCTCTGTCCTGCCTGAAGGCTGCAGGCGAGCCTCTCTTTCTCTCGGCCTGGCACTGTTCAGCTCAGCTCAGCTCTGGGACCTGCTCTCTTAGCTATTTATAACTGGCCTGGAAAGCAGCACATGTGTCCCTGGTCCCTGGGAAAGCACCATGTGAAGAACAGCAGTGCAGAGACCTGTGTAACCATCATCTGACCTCCCTACTGTACCAACCTCCCTGTCCCTGTAYCMCSCCCCCCCCCCCCCCCCCCMCTCWCTCTCTCTTTCTCTGCTCCCTCCTACTCCTAGGCCAACTATAGGAAATTCATGGACCACATTCAGCATCACCAGCTGGATAAAGTGGCAAAGATGCTGGAGAAAGGCCTCGACCCCAACTATCATGACCCTGATACTGGTGGTACGCCACACACACACACACACACACACACACACACACACACACACACACACACACACACACACACACACACACACACACACACACACACACACACACACACACACACACACACACACACACACACACACACACACACACACACACACACACCTAGGCTCTTAATCAATATTGTGATGTGCACCTCATGTTGTATTATACAGCAGCTGCTGCTGAGAAGTAAACAGTGTCTGAATAAATTATGAATGGCTTAGTTTACTGAAAAAGGAAATTAGAGATCAGCTCACCTCAAATGTTTTTAAAGTCTCAATTGCTTGTGCAATATTGTGATGTGCACCTCATGTTGTATTATACAGCAGCTGCTGCTGAGAAGTAAACAGTGTCTGAATAAATTATGAATGGCTTAGTTTACTGAAAAAGGAAATTAGAGATCAGCTCACCTCAAATGTTTTTAAAGTCTCAATTGCTTGTGTTTTTGTGCACCTTTATTCTGTGGGACCTATAGGGCTGGTTTCCAGGACAACGTCTAGTCCTAGACTACAAAGTTACTTCGATAGCCGTTCTTCATTGAACATGCCTTCTATTCCAGAATTAGCCTTCTATTCCAGGAAACTTAYCCAACGCATTTTCTTTGATGATGTTCATACATCATGTTTTAAGAAACATCCGTGACACTAAACAACACCATGTTGTGTGTTTTGTTTCGTAGAAACTCCACTGACCTTCGCAGCCCACCTTTACGACGTGGAGCAGGTCATCGTTGTATTGAAACAAGGTGGTGCACATCTGGACTTCAGGTCACAGGACGGGATGACGGCTCTACACCATGCGGTCAGGGCCAAGAATCAGGCCGCGCTGAAGGTTATCCAGTATCTCTATGCCTTTTACAGCTTCTATAAAGTCGGCCACAATTCCCCGCTCTACCCCTTCCCCTTGGCCTTACCCTTTGATGTGTGCAGATCTGTATGGGTGAAGCAATATAGTGGAACATCCACCACCACTGCTTCTCTCTAGACCCTTCAGATCTGCAAACGTAGAAGGGTTAGGACCAAGGATATGGGAAAAGAGAGAGAATTGGTATCGACTGATACCTTTAGATTTTTCGAAACAATCTATCCCATAACAAATCAAACTATATTTGTCACATGCGCCGAATACAACAAGTGTAGACCTTACCGTGAAATGTTTACTTACAAGCCCTTATTAATAACCAACACACCACATATAGGAGTCATAATTGACAATGTCCTACGCATAACATATGTGAACGACCACCTGGATTTGGTCGTATGTAGCAAAATTTGAAATTGTGTTTTTTTTACAGTGGATAAAAATAGAGACTCATAGCTACAACATGGTATATCATACACTGCAGTTGAGGAACAATGGGAAAGTCATTGAGTTTGAGTTCATTTTTATTTTTACAGGGACAGTGCACATTAATCAAYGTTTTAGTAAAAGTGCCGGTTTTAGCCAACCGGCTAATTTTCAACCKCAGTCCCTGGGTAGGTTTTTAAAAACAATTGCAATACAGACAATCAATGAGCAGTGAGCACACGCAGAGCAACATAGGACAAGCAAGACATAGCATGCAGACAGAGCAACATAGGACAAGCAAGACATAGCATGCAGACAGAGCAACATAGGACAAGCAAGACATAGCATGCAGACAGAGCAACATAGCACAAAAGCAACAAGACAAAACCCATAAAAGCAACAAAGTGATTCCACACCTCACAAGCTACAGACAACAGACAACATGGAAAGCAGCAATACACAGCTAGGGATTATGTTCACAAATCTGATTGACCTTTAGCCATGTCTTCATGTTTTTTGTGAAAGTGTGATAGGTGGTGCAATTCTGCTTTGAAAGTTGATAAACTTGTAACATCACTTTTGAGATAATGGTCTTTGCATGTTTTGGTACACCTACTGGAGAGCTCTTCTTTGTCTACACCTATTCAGCATTGTTCACACCCAGATACTTTATGTCTATGTCCCGGGAAATTCTCTTGTCACTTACAACCTCATTCTAATCGATCCCGAAGTAGCTTACGGACAATGTCAAATGTGATATAGCGAAACATCTGAGTGAGTTGGGTGCGCAATTACGCAGGTACTTTCCAGAAACGGATGACACAACAACTGGATTTGTTATCCCTTTCATGCCCTGCCTCCAGTCCACTTACCGATATCTGAACAAGAGAGCCTCATCGAAATTGCAACAACTGGTTCTGTGAAAAATGTATTTAATCAGAAGCCACTGCCAGATTTCTGGATTGGGCTGTKCTCAGAGTATCCTGCCTTGGCAAATCGCGCTGTTAAGACACTTTGCAACCTTTGCTACAGGCAGTTAGATTTGGTTATGTCATTTTCGGCTAAATTTGGGGGGAAAAGTGTCCTATCCGAAGATATCCTAATCTGACTTTGAAAGTGTCCAGATAAAAATAGTTTTTAAAAATATTTTTTGAATTCTTAGATGATGCTTACCTAGACACTTGTCTAAATTGATGGGTCATGTGAAAGAAATGCTATAACCAACCCCCGGCCAYAATTAGCTAAATTGATGGGTCACTATTGTCTAGACATGTAAACATGTTCATGAAATACAATAGATGTCCATAATCTTTTGTAGCTAGCTAGCTAGCTAGCTAAACAGTTAACCATAATTCCAATCCATAGCTACAGTGCAAACGGATTGTCATAGCTAGCCACCATGCATGAAATTTGATAAGTATAATATCTGAAAATTTAGCTAGACTCTTACACGTATACATGGAGTGGGAAGGTTTTCGTCTTTTTCCGTGGCTAAACCAAAACAGCATGCACGTTTGTTATTAAGGCACATGCAAGTTATCATGTTCCAGAAGGAATTTCTGCCAAAAATGCATTTTGATAAAAGAAAATGCTTCTCCTGTGAAGTAGTGACGTGCGATATACACATAGCTTCTTGAAACAGGTCACATATTGTGGCTTTATTGGGTCCACTCCTTAGCTAGCTAACTAATTATAAGAACAAGGAGACTGTAGCTCAACTTGAACCAGCGAACCGGGTTTTAAAGTAAAGATTTACCCACTTTGAATGTTATATTGATTTTGTGCATATCTGAGTAATGTTCAGTCAATTCCCGGGGTCATTTCATGTTTTATGTCTGTCTGAGCTGGTGCCATTCAAGCAGGTAGAAATACAGCTGGCGTGTACGTATTTCTGCCAGCTTGAATGGCGAATAGCTCAGATACACAATGTAGAGACCCYATATTGGGGAGTAGGGGAGAGTGGCGTAAATTGAGCCATAGGGTTAGAAACCATACACAAAATGAATCATCTGGACAAATATTAGGGAAGAGGCCATCATTTCATGGAGTCTATGAAGGATGAAACCATATKGAAAAAGTAAGCAAGTTAGGTAAAAGTCTAATTMATTTATTGTGTTATAGGTTTTATTATGCTTCTATCTAAGGTAGATCATTCTAAGATTTGTTTTATACATCAAGTTGGGGTCTTTATAAGTTACAATATGAGGTCCTAAACCTAGCATGAAAGTGCATCCTTGTAGCTGTGTGGGCTAATAATATTAGTCAAAATGTTTGCCTTGGGATAAGTTGWGCCAATGGCCATGGGTAAATTGAGCCAATGGTCACTATATCCCATAAAAATTATGACGCATTTTGTCAGTTTTATGCATAATATGCATAGTACTTCTGTGATTTGTCATGCATATGAACTCAAGACAGTGCATTTTTTATGTTAAAGAGCAGACATCATCMTGCCCTGTGTATACAAACGTGAAACAAGCAAGAGGTCTAGCCCCTCTTGAGGTTCTTGAACGAGCAACAAAGGAAGTGAGAGAAGGTAAGAAGTCCATGCGAGCAGCAGCAAGGGATAAAACAGACTGAATGACACTGAAGAGGTACATKGACAAAAAAGAAAACAAACATGTACCTATGCGAAAGAGAAGCTATGATAGAGTAGCAGAGGCACACAAGGTCTTATCTGATGACATGGAGTCTGAGCTTGCTAAACATATCAAGAATTTCGCAGACCAGTGTCATGGCCTTAATAGCATCAAATGCAGAGAACTTGCCTGCGAATTGGCATATCGAAACAACATCCCTGTCCTAGACAACTGATCAGGAAATGGAAGGGTAAGTGATATTGAACAGAGACCCAACAATTATTATCTGAATTAGTGTGGCAGGCCAGGGGTTTCAGGAAAATACGTTTACACAGATCAGACACAATTGTATTAGCTCGTTTCAAGGGTGTTTATTTACCTCTCTAGGGTTATGTGGATAGACTCCCTAGCGTCCCTCGTCAACAGCAAGTGAAAACTGCAGGGCGCCAAATTCAAAAACACAGAAACAATCCCATAATCTTTATTCCTCAAGCATATTTTCACACAATTTTAAAGCTCTACACTTGTTGTAAATCCAGCCAAAGTGTCCGATTTCAAAAAGTTTTACGACGAAAGCACACCAAACATTATGTTAGGTATGAGCCACGTCACAGAAAATAAAGACAGCCATTTCTTTCCCCTACTAAAGAGAGCAGTTAACAAAAAGCAGAAATAGAGATAAAATGAATCACTTAACCTTTGATAATCTTCATCAGATGACACTCATAGGACTTCATGTTACACAATACATGTATTTTTTGTTCGGTAAAGTTCATATTTATATCCAAAAATCTGAGTTTAGGCAAGACCCTACTGTCTCACTTGGCAAAAAGCCTGAGAAAATGCAGAGCGCCAAATTAAAAGAGAATTACTGTGAAAAATTACTATAAAATCAAACTTTCCATTAAATCACACATTGAAAGATACCAAATTAAAGCTCACCACTGGTTGTACATCAGCCAACATGTCAGAATTCATATATTGGCTTTTCAGCGAAAGCATACGATGCTTATGATCTGAGCATAGCACTATATAGTAAAAACAAAAGAGAGAAAACATTTCAACCAGCAGGCGCGACACAAAACGCAGAAATAAAAATATTAATTCATGCTCTTACTTTTGACGATCTCTGTTCCTAGGCACTCCAATATTAGTCCCATAAACATCACAAATGTCCTTTTGTTCGATTATTCCTAACTTGCTCAAACGTGACGACAAAATATTTCTAAAGTGGTTACCTCCGGTAAACCTTTCACCAAAAACCTTCAAAACTACTTTTGTAATACGAATACTTTAGTATTTTTTAACGGTTTAATAATTATAAAATTGAAGACAGGATAATATGTCTCATAACAGGATTAAAAAAAGGATATGTAGCATGCCTTCTGTGTTGATTTGAATAGCGCATGTCAGAAGCATCTCTCGGAGTGCCTCGAACTTTCAAAAAATGCCATTTTCTTCATTTACAGAAAGGAATAACCATCAACCTATTTCTCAGTGTGACGTTTAACGTTGACACTCTAGGACAGCCGAAGTAAGACTCAAGAAAATTCGCTTAGAAATCTGGTTTCATGAAAACTCATGAAAAACGAGCAGTGACCTCAAAAAATATCCTAAAAAGAAAACGGAATGGTTTGTCCTCGGATCGTTTAGAAGGACCTACTTTCTATTGGCCACCTAGTCCAGCTGGTGAGCAATCAGCCCCATCAATTGCCCAACCATAACACGGCCAAGGCTGTCCTCTCGTGCCAACTCTTCAATAAGTTAACTTGGTAAATCTGTTGGGGTTTCGGTCTCCCCGGATGCCGTATGCGGTAATTGATGGGTCCCAGCTTCTCTATCACCTTGTTCGGCCCRTGCCATGTTGCCAGGAACATATTTACTGCAGTGGGGATTACGACCAACACCGTGTCTCCCACCTGGAATTTTTTGGGCTGGGTTCCCCGATTGTAGACATGGGCTTTGGCGTGTTGGGCCTTCTCCTTGTGTTCTACCACACTGCGTAAGGGGGTCGGCTGGGCTTCCCACACCTCCTTGGCGAGATCCAGTAGGCCACGTGGCCTCCTCCCATAGAGGAGTTCGAAAGGGGAAAACCTGGTGKATGACTGGGGCACTTCTCGGTCCGAGAACATTAGCTGGGGTAGTAGCTGGTCCCAGTTCTATCCGTCCTGCTCGATGACCTTCCACAGCATTTGTTTGAGCGTTTTWTTGAACCGCTCAACRAGCCTATTCGTCTGCAGGGGAAAGATGCAGGCCCAGATATGCTTGATCTGCAGGAGAGCACACAAATCTTTCATTAGGCGGGACATAAACTCAGTACCTTGGTCTGTCAGGATCTCATTCGGGTTGCCCACCTGGCTAAAGAGGTGGAACAGCTTCTGGGTGATTCCCTTGGATACCGCTGCCTGTAGGGGAATGGCTGATACCGGGTGGCATAATCTACTATTACCAGGATGTACCAGTGTCCTCATGCCATTTTTACCAGGCATCCCACTATGTCCATGGTGATGTGTTCAAAGGGCTCCCCGATGATCGGTAGGAGGGCCAGCGGGTTTCGGAAGTGTGCTTTTGGGGCAGTGATTTGACACTCCGGGCAGCTGTGACAATCTTACTCAGCCCTCTCATCCCGGGCCAGTGGAACTGGGCGGTGATCCGTTCCCGGGTCTTCTCCTTTCCCAGGTGCGCCTCCAACAGGTGAACAATTCCCACGTACCGTTGGGGCAGCAACAGTACCTCTCGAAGCTCCCCCTGTTGGCACGACAMCTGATACAAAAGGTTATTCTTGATTTGGAAATGGGGGTATCGCCAGTCACTCACCCCCGGAAGTAGCTTTCAAGTAGCGGCTTTCAAGTTCGAATCCTCCCACTGGGCAGTCCCAAACTGCCCCCACAGTTGGCCCACAATGGGTGTCCCGGCTGGTCCCTCGAAATCGATGAGGGGAATGGGCTCCTCCTACAGTTGTTCACTGGGGGGGGGTCGGGTTCCGTCACCCCCTCGGACTCCGACTACGGGTTTGTCCACCTTCTTCCGGGCCAAGCATTCAACGGGTCATCCTCGCTCTTGTCTTCCGCCGGCTCGTGCATTTTTCCTCAGCTCCTCCCTCCACAGTGCCCTGAACAGTGGACAATCTCGTCCCACGAGGAGGGGTACCGGCAACTCCGGTACGGCACCCACCATCATCTGGCAGCCCCATTGTGGCGTCACGATATTGGCCTGTACGGTTGGACACCGCTTTGTGTCACTGTGGACACATGAGACGGACATCTCCCTACCACGTTCGGTCCCCTAGGCCAGCAGGCTCGTGGCTATGAGTGTAACAGGAGGTGACATAGTTCACTGCGTGGCCCACCTCGCTGCCGGGGCTTGCTGATGGCATTGAATCCTCTCGATCCGGGCAATTCCATGCAAGGTGCCTCTGGGCGCCACACTCAAAACACCCCCTTTGATCTCCATCTACCTGGGGTCGACTGTCGGTTCGGGATATACTGCTGTAAGAAGCGATCCATGACCACTTCGTCTATGATGGAAAGGGTGGATACATCGGTTAGGAGCCACGCCCTGTTGATTCGCACTAGGTGGCTGATCTGGGCTTGGGGGGAGGCGTCGGCCACGTACCACCAGTCGTGGACCAGTTGGGCCCGATGGGCCTGTCTGAATATGTCGTAGTTAGCTGCCTGTTCGTTGTTAAGGTCCAAATATGCCTTTTGGGAATTCCCGGACAGGTACGGGGCCAGCAGACTTACCCACTTTGGCCTTGGCCATCCTTCCCATAGCGCTGTCGGTTCAAACATGCAGAGGTATGTTTTCGATGTCATCATCCTCCGTTAGCTTGATTAAAAACTGGTCTGGATGCGATTCAGTAGGCSTTCCTCCTTGTAGCTTCCTGTTTTCTTCAACGAGGTAAACATTTTGTAGCCGCTTTTCCTCCAGCATTCGTTCCTGAACCGTCTGTTGGGCCCGGACGAACTGAACGATCAACTTGTCCAAGCTTATGCTGCGTAAACGTCAACCCTGATCTGACCATGTTATCAGAGATGCCCGCATTCTCCACCAATTGTGACAGACCAGGGGGTTTGGTCAAGACGTTTAGACAGATCAGACATGGACACAATTGTACTAGCTCGGTTTCAAGGGTGTTTATTAAATAACAATCAAAGAGAAAAGAATAGGTCTCCTCCAGGAGACCTCCTCCGGGATANGGACACAATTGTACTAGCTCGGTTTCAAGGGTGTTTATTAAATAACAATCAAAGAGAAAAGAATAGGTCTCCTCCAGGAGACCTCCTCCGGGATAACGTCTTCTGGACTCCGGAGTCTTGTTGTATCCTCTGGGGAACAAAACCGAGCTCCCTTCGTTATCTCTGCTACTGAGCACGATTATACAGGAGTTACCTCTCTTCCCCCTAGTACCCAACCTTGTGTGCTGCCCTTCAGGCAGCTTTATGGGACTCGTCCAGCTGGTGAGCAATCAGACCCTTAATTACTGGGCTGTCGAGTGGTTCAGCGGTCTAAGGCACTGCATCTCAGTGCAAGATGTATCACTGCAGTCCCTGGTTCGAATCCAGGCTGCATCACATCCGGATGTTATTGGAAGTCCCATAATTGGCCCGGGGTTGGCCGGGGTAGGCCGTCATAGTAATTAAGAATTTGTTCTTAACTGACGTGCCTAGTTAAATAAAGGTTAAATAAAAAAATGTAAACAATTACAAATTACTCACCAACCACAATCAGCCACAATTAGTCCTGACTGGAGAGCCTGTTGAGACCTGGCATGTCCAGCAGAGGGAGCCATCGCCGCAACAAGTCTCCCGCTGGTGGCTAACCTGCTGTATGCCACAGTAGGCATACATTTAAGCTATACAGTACCACACACCCATTCCATGTATTAAACTTTGACCTACCATCACCCATTAACCCCAAGGCGGCTCAACTTACCCTGTCCCTATGCTCAATTTACCCCATAGCTTATTAAGTACACCACCCCGTTCATGAAAATGGATTACTCCTACAAACAGTGAGTCACGTGGCCGTGGCTTGTTATATAAAGCAGGCAGGCACTGAGGCTTTAGAATGAAGAAAACAAGTGACCTAAGCAATTTTGAGCTTGATATGGAGTGCCGGATCCAGTATCTCAGAAACGGTCACCCTCCTGGGCTTTTCACACATGACAGTGTCTAGGGTTTACCGAGAATGGTGCGACAAACAAAAAATACCCAGTCAGCAGTANCAAGGGTGTTTATTAAATAACAATCAAAGAGAAAAGAATAGGTCTCCTCCAGGAGACCTCCTCCGGGATACCGTCTTCTGGACTCCGGAGTCTTGTTGTATCCTGTGGGGAACAAAACCGATCTCCCTTCGTTATCTCTGCTACTGAGCACGATTATACAGGAGTTACCTCTCTTCCCCCTAGTCCCCAACCTTGTGTGCTGCCCTTCTGGCAGCTTTATGGAACTCGTCCAGCTGGTGAGCAATCAGCCTCTTGATTACTGGGCTCTCGAGTGGTTCAGCGGTCTAAGGCACTGCATGTCAGTGCAAGAGGTATCACTGCAGTCCCTGGTTTGAATCCAGGCTGCATCACATCCAGCTGTTATTGGGAGTCCCATAATTGGCCAGGGTAGGCTGTCATAGTAATTAAGAATTTGTTCTTAAGTGACTTGCCTAGTTAAATAAAAAAATGTAAACAATTACAAATTACTCACCAACCACAATCAGCCACAATTAGTCCTGACTGGAGAGCCTGTTGAGACCTGGCACGTCCAGCAGAGGGAGCCATCGCCGCGACAAGTCTCCCACTGGTGGCTAACCTGCTGTATGCCACAGTAGGCATACATTTAAGCTATACAGTACCACACCCCCATTCCATGTATTCAACTTTGACCTACCAGCACCATCACCCATTTTCCCCAAGGCGGCTCAACTTACCCTGTCCCTATGCTCAATTAACCCCATAGTTTAGTAAGTACACCACCCCATTCATGAAAATGGATTACTCCTACAAACAGTGAGTCACGTGGCTGTGGCTTGTTATATAAAGCAGGCAGGCAGGCACTGAGGCGTTAGAATGAAGAAAACAAGTTACCTAAGCAATTTTGACCTTGATATGGAGTGCCGGATCCAGTATCTCAGAAACGGTCATCCTCCTGGGATTTTCACACATGACAGTGTCTAGGGTTTACCGAGAATGGTGCGACAAACAAAAAATACCCAGTCAGCAGTAWTCCTTTGKGCGAAAAGAGCCTGTTGATGAGAGAGGTCGAAGGAGAATGGCAAGAATCGTACAAGCTAACAGGCCGGCCACAAACAGACAAATAACGGCGAGGTACAACCGTGGTGTGCAGAACAGGATCTCGGAATGCACAACTCATCGATCCTTGTCACGGATGGGCTATTGCAACAGACAACCACACTGTGTTCCACTCTTGTCAGCTAAAAACAAGAAGAAGCGGCTCCAGTGGGCACGTGATCACCAACAGAGAACAATTGAGGAGTGGAAAAACATTGCCTGGAACATGACAGTGAGTTCAGTTTACTTTAGTGGCCTGTGCAGTCCCCAGACCTGGTCAGTCCCCAGGCCTCAACCCAATAGAGCATCTTCGGGATGAGATGGAACAGGCTGTTCGCAGCATGAATGTACTACTGTCCAATCTGCTGCAACTGCCATCGCGTCAGCATGAACCAACATCCCTGTCGAACTTATCTGACACCTTKTAAAATGCCCTAAAGATTTCAGGTTGTTCTGGAGTCAAAGGGGGGGGTCAGACCCGGTATTAGATGGGTGTACCTAAACTGTCCGGTGAGTGCATGTAGATATCTTTGTTAGAAAGAATACTATATTTCCCTTGATGTAGTGATGCTGAATATAAAAACTCAACTTAACCCAATCTCCCCTACAATGGCTCTCTGTGGAAGGTGTGCTGCGGCGATGAGGTCGTGGGCCACCTCCAAGCAGGCCTGCAGCTGACATGAACACTCAGGACCTGCTGCGGGAGCTGGTGCGTCAGGTGGCCACCCATACGCAAGTGGACTCCTCAGTTCTCTCCCCAGCAACAACAGTGCAGGAGGGCAGCCCGTTGACTCCTGCAYCTCACTTTGATAGGCCATGAGAATGAGTGGAAATTGGATGTCCCAATCGCTCTGGTTCCTGGGCAGTCTCAAGGGCTAGTTGGGCACCTAAAGTACATATGAATCTTTCGACTAGCCTATCGCTGTGCTGATGCAAGGGGGTAGTCCGCGTCTTCCTGTTACCCAGCCGTAGAGGTCTTCATGGGTCCAAAAAGTTGGACCTKTTCCRAAATGGATCCGTGGCTTTCCCACCGGACCCGATATGCATAAATAAAAACATTTAAACGGAGACCTGTTCCGAAATGGACCCAAGGATGACAATCAGACCCATTTCAAAACGACCTACTGTATGTAAAAACAGATCCAAAAAGACTCGTGCAGGTTCAGATCCGAGAGATCCATTCAGATCTGAGAGAAGAAAGAGAGAGAGAAAGAAACCACAGACCTGGCACTGCCAGCGGCATCAATAAACAAGCAATATTGGYCAAATAACCAACAGTTACGTGTCCTTAAAAAATGCCTCTAACAAATGACAAAAAACCTATTCATTGTGTTCTGATGTGTAGCATATTAAAAACTTTATAGCCTATTGTTTTTTTTGTTTTTTTTAATCAGGTATGAAGGTAAGACCCAGATGCAGACACGTCGAATTAATAATGGTTTAATAATCCAACAGGGACAGGCAATAGACAGGTTAAGGCAGGCARGGGTCAGTAAACCAGAGGTGGGGCAATGGTAATGGACGGCAGGCAGGCTCAGTGTCAAGGTAGGCAGAGGTCAATAATCCAGAGGTGGGGCAAAAGGCTCAGGGTCAGGTTGAGTGGTCAGGCAGGCGGGCTCAGAGTCAGGACAGGCAAGGCTCAAAACCAGGAGGGCGAGAAAAAGAGAGACTGGAAAAAGCAGGAGCTGAGACACAAACACGCTGGTTGACTTGACAAACAAGACAAACTGGCAACAGACAAACAGAGAACACAGGTATAAATACACAGGGGATAATGGGGAAGATGGSCGATACCTGGAGGGGGGTAGAGACAATCACAAAGACAGGTGAAACAGATCAGRGTGTGACAGGTTTTTACTTTCCTAAAACAATAATTGTCCACCTCACAATTTAGCTGTCAGAGATTTGAGTGCTAAATGCTTCAGGGTATTTCATTCATATAGGCCTAATAGGCTTAGGCATCCACTGTATGATACTAACCTATTTAATCCCATCGGTCACAATAGTGACCGTAAAAAACGTATTCAGTTATAAGGCTCTAAAAATGTTACTGAGTGATATATCAATGCATTTCCAGCAAATATTGAAATAATAAAGGGTCTCAATGAAAGATGTGTCACATGTTTAGTGTAAATTGTCAGAGCTGTTTACTTCCTGGTTGCACCATGAGAAGAGGATGGCTGCATCAAAGCTCCCAAACAAAAGGTTTGTGAAGTATGTTAGGACAAAGATTTTTGGTACACATCATCTTTAAGGTGTCTAGTATTGATATATGCATTTGGAATTACTCAACTTTGTTCAGTGTGGTCATAGAATGTGTAAACATGTTGACGGCAACAATAGTGACCAGCGGGATAACACAGTGCATCTAGGTATACACATAGTTATACACATACATAGCTCTTGTTTTACGTAACTTTCTACTCTGTTCTTTCTTTTAGTTTCACTTTGAGTCAAGTTCTGGATATATTGGATCTAGGTGACTGCCCAGACAAGGCATGCAACATTGCAGTTATCCCTCAAAGTGAGAAAGATGCTGTCCTGAGTGATTGTGATCGCGATGGGTCAGATATGGATTATGGACAGGCCATTTGCGGTGGTGCTTTTTAAATATATATATATATATATATATATAATTGTATTTTGTTCAGTGTATATTCTATTCTACAGGCTACCTCTATCCTAAATGTTACCTTTATGTTCAGTGGGAATGAATCACACGACTGCTATACAGTTGTTAGTGAATGTTGCMCTAAAATGTCACAATGACAATGTTACAATGAATATTGCACTAAAGTACAAGTTCAAATGTTATAATAAAGTTACAATATTAATGTTTCAATACATGTTGTACTAAAGTAACAATGTTACAATGTATGTTACAATAAAGTAACACTTTTGAAATACGTTGATGGTTGTTTTTTGTTGTTGTCTTTGCTCTCAGTATTCATATCGGTGTCGTATAATGGTTTTTGATGTGTAAAATAGTCACACTAGAATGTGACGGGGCATTCTAGTGGCAATGCTGGGGACGGCTAGTGACAGAGTTTTAAATGTGTTAATAACTGGGTTGGGATATATAAGAACTTTGATAACTGCATAGGAGAAATATGTTAATTCAGTATACGTAACATTATCCTACCGGTCACAATTGTGACCGACCATAAAACACACTTTTTCACCTACTTTTCCATTAAAATTTCAAAAAATATTGATTGATTACTTCAAAGGGTTACTAATGACACTTGATTTGAATATTTTCATGTCTGGGAGAAAAAAAAATCGGGATTAAATGGGTTAATATTTAAAAAGTAAATATAAAGGAAGATAAGCTTAGGTGCCATGTTCCCGACACCAACATGCATTCTTTAGCTTTGTCAGAGAGGCTACTACTGCTATACAGATATAGGCATACAGAACGAGGCTAATTCTTTAATTTTCGATCAGAATAGTTAAGCAGTATATTGTTAGATTAAATGAGTAGTTCTGGTAGGCCTTCTTTCTCACCTCAAGTTCAACTGTCGAAGTCAGTTGGAGCTCCGGTGCGCACTGCCTTCATTGGCCTGCAGTAGCTAAGGCTAATAATAGCTCTACCACACCAAACCTTCACAAAAGTTTATTTACTGTTCATTTCCTGGTAGCAGCTCTGGGAGTAACAAAGACCCACATTGGAGTAACAAAACTGTCTGGGTAGAGGTCTTCACGGGTCCAACAGACCCGAAATTCTGAGATCTGACCCACTTGCAGGTTCATGCCTTACGTGTTTGTGCTCGATCACAGTCGCCGGCATTCTGGCGCACATGGCCGCCTGGACAGGCTATCAAATTCTAGAAGCTCCCGGCGTGTTACACAATAGTTATTCTCTGGCTTGTCAAATATGTGACTGTAATCGGCAACAACTCATTCTCTTTCCTGGGTCATTACTGGCATCCGTATCGAGGTTGAACTTAGCGGAACTCAGAGGAACGTTATCACTCTCCCCTCAGTCTCGATCTGTCTCGCTCTCGCTCAGATCCCCCTCAACCCCCCAAACCTAGTGAGTTATCTGAACTCCTTCCCCCATACTTTCCCCATGAGCACCCCCACATAATAGAGCTAAAGGGTCGCTACAATATTGTAAAGCAATAAAGAGGCATGTTAATAACAAGTTTTATACAACGGGTGGATCTAATCCTAAATGCTGATTGGTTAAAACTGCATTCCAGCCGGTGTCTATTCCACAAGTTGCCACCTGCTAAATCTATGACATTAAAATGCCTATTTACTCTGTTCCATCTGACTGCGCAATTCATTGTCTCATCAGCCCAGCCAAGCAACTTATAAACTTGATCTCTAGTACAAAAAGCATCTGTGAGACATCTCACATTTCTTTTCGACTAACTTTTAGTTTTCAACAGCGGAGATTTGTATAAACTTTGCTGTCTGTCTCTCTGACATTTGCAACATTGTTTCAATATTCAAATTCGATGTTTGTGATTGTGTTACTGTAGCTGTGTTGTTGGCTAGCTCCTCTGAACAACAGTGTCCTGACGAGAGAGCACATTTTCTATGCAAGGCGAAATCACACCTCATTAGYTTATTGTTATGGTTGTATCCAAATAAATGTCACTAGAAAACAGCTTAAACAAATGCAAATGCATCTACATTGCTGTTATTCTGGCTGCACTTTTTGACGTGATTGTAAGTTAGCCGTAGTTGGCTTGCAATCAATAATGGATAAGAACGTTGCCACTGTCAGCCAGTATGGCAATGGAACATTTAGAACGAATGACTGGGTCGTGTCTATAGATACAGAACAAAAAGACTGAACAACTGGGTCTCCAGCAACCCTAGATTTGTGTCGGGACTATATCTTGTGGAAGGAGGAAATAGTATGAATAAGTTAATTAAAAATGAACATATGTCAATCATTATTTGAATATGTTGGTAACCCATTGTCTAAAAGTGATAATGCCCTCGAAGCTGGTGTTTGGAGGATACTGTAAAGTCTGCATTCTACATGCAGACTTTACAGTAACTGTCCAGTGAAAATCTCACTTTTAGAAGTTAATATTCTGTTAAAACTTACCAAAATAATGTTGACTCATCAAATACTAATCCTGTACTACAATGAACAAAAATATAAACGCAACATTTAAAGTGTTGGTCCCATGTTTCATGAGCTGAAATAAAAAATCCAAAATTGTGTGCACTAATTTGTTTACATCCCTGTTAGAGAGCATTTCTGYCAAGATAATCCATCTGGTGTGGCTGATTAAACAGCGTGATCATCACATAGGTGCACCTTGTGCTGGGGGAAAAATAAACGGCCACTCTAAAATGTGCAGTTTTCCCCCCATAACACAATGCCACAGGTTGCTCAAGTTTTCAGGGAGCATGCAATTGGCATGCTGACTGCAGAAATGTCCACCAAAGCTTTTGCCAGATAATTGAATTGTTCATTTCTGTTCCATAAGCCGCCTCCAACGTCGTTTTAGAGAATTTGGCAGTATGTCCAAACAGGCCTCGCAACTGATGAAACTGGGTTTGCACAACCAAGTCATTTCTGCACAGAAACCGTCTCAGGGAAGCTCATCTGCGTGCTCTTCATCCTCACGCTTCTCCAGTGTGCTCTACCTTTTTTTAAAGGTATCTTGCATATCTGTATTCCCAGTCATGTGAAATCCATATATTAGGGCCTACTGAATGTATKTCAATTGACTGATTTCCTCATATGAACTGTAACTCTTTGAAATTGTTGCATGTTGCGTTTATTATTTTGTTCAGTGTATAAATTGGAGGAAAAAACACTTCAAAAACCCCACCTCAAACTTGTATCTCAAACAGACCGTTTTTTTTTTCTTCACTATTTCCTCCTGTCATCATCCTAAGGAGGATGAGCTGGCCAATAAGCGGGCTACTGCATGAATGTTTTTAATGACCAGTATACGCCCACACCATTCTGTTGTTGGGGTACGCCCACACCATTCTGTTGTTGGGGTACGCCCACACCATTCCAACACAGAAAAACGTCTATTTAACTTGCTTAAATACAATTTTTTTGGAAGCACAGCTATTTCACTCATATTGTAATTTATTATAGGTCATCTTTTATAGAAATCGGGAAACATTGGACAGTTACTATAAATAAAGTTTAGCTCAGGGCTGATGTTTCTCCTATGTACAGATCTAGGATGTATCAGCTTCCCCAAACCTAACCTTAATCACTAGTGGATTTTTTTTTAAACTGACCTAAGATCAGCAACGTCAACTTAAACCTAAATTGCTCACCCTAATACTCTCTGTCGCCCCCCTCAGGCTCTACTGGACCTGGGCGCATCACCAGACTACAAGGACAGCCAGAGTCTGACCCCCCTCTACCATACAGTCCTGGTGGAGGGAGACCCAAGCTGCTGTGAGCTGCTACTGAGGGCCCACGCCACCGTCTCTTGCCATGACGAAAACGGCTGGCACGAGATACACCAGGTGTAATAATCGATTGGATTTATATAGAGGTAGCCTAACGGTTAAGAGCTTTGGGCCAGTAACCTTTTGGGCCAGTAAGCTGGCAAGGTGGAAAAATCTGCTGTTTTGCCCTTGATCAAGTTAACAGTTAACCCCCAACAACAACTACTCCCCGGGCTCTGATGACGTGGAAGTMTATTAAGGCAGCCCCCCTGCACCTCTCTGATTCAGAGGGGTTGGGTTAAATGCAGAAGACACATTTCGGTTGAATGCATTCAGTTGTGCAACTGATTAGGTATCCCCTTTCCCCAAAGGGTTTTACATACAAATGTTCGACATACTGGTTTAGTTGGGAGTCTCAAGTTACAGAGCCTGATACAGTACTAAAGCAAATTAGCCAAGCCAATGAAATGATATGGACTCCCTTGAATAAGCTATCTTGTAGTTGATTGGAAATAATTCCGCTTTTGGTAGATGTTTCACTTTATGAATTGCTTTGGTTGAGAAGCAAGCTTGGCTAGACCTTCAGCAGCAAAACAACAGTAAGATAGCCCAGCTCAGTTGGTACTCTGACTGACATCTAGTGTGCAGAACAAGACGATACAGTTGAGGATATCTTTAGTCTACAGGCTCCTCATTTTCTATGATAGTCCCGGTAGATATGGACATGCCTTTTTTTTTGGACCTTCTCTCTGTTCGTTTGTTTGCTGTGGACAGAAGCCTGTTAAGGTATCGGCGACATTATTGACCTGGTCTCTGTGTTTGCTGGCAGACCTGTAGGTATGGACATTATTGACCTGGTCTCTTTGTTTGCATGGCAGACCTGTAGGTATGGACATTATTTGACCTGGTCTCTGTGTTTGTGTGGCAGACCTGTAGGTATGGACATTATTGACCTGGTCTCTGTGTTTGCGTGGCAGACCTGTAGGTATGGACATATTTGACCTGGTCTCTGTGTTTGCGTGGCAGACCTGTAGGTATGGACATTATTTGACCTGGTCTCTGTGTTTGCGTGGCAGACCTGTAGGTATGGACATTATTTGACCTGGTCTCTGTGTTTGTGTGGCAGACCTGTAGGTATGGACATTAGTTGACCTGGTCTCTTGTGTTGCGTGGCAGACCTGTAGGTATGGACATTATTGACCTGGTCTCTGTGTTTGTGGGCAGACCTGTAGGTATGGACATTATTTGACCTGGTTCTGTGTTTGTATGGCAGGCATAAGTCAAGATATGGACATGTCCAGCACCTGGAGCACCTGTTGTTCTACAGAGCAGATATAGGTGTCCAGAACGCCTCAGGAAACACGGCTCTACACATCTGTGCTCTATACAAGCAGGTGAGAAAACACAAACCACCATTTAGCTGTCAATCAACTGTACAGAGGGGTTTATATTATACCATCTACAATGTTTTAATTATACCATTAGTGTATTGTTTTGGTACAGGCCCATAGTAATCAGGATTAGGGTCAATTCCATTTGAATTCAGTCAGTTCAAGAAGTCAACTGATTGGACTGAATTGAAATGGAATTCACTCCAATCCTGAAAATTATGCTATTGTTAGCGAAGGGGGAAATGATGATGAATAAATATCCGGTTGATTCGTCACATGGATAAAGATTGACTGGATGTGCTGCTGATGATACGCTGCTGATGATATGCTTCACTGCGATGGATGAATCCTGGGTGAACACTAGTCAATATTGCCTTAACATTTTAAAATTTATCCATCTATCATGTTCTATATGGTGCTTAGAGATAGATGGAAACGAATGATGACAATTAGTAATGTCATTCATTACTGTGCGCGCGCGTGATCCTTGTGTCAATGGCTATGAATTATAGTTTAAATGTTAATCCCTCCACTCTGTCATATGAGCATTACACACACACACACACACACACACTCACACACACACGCACACACACAAACACACACACATTTTCCAGATGGTGGTTTTAGCATGGGATGTGTGTGTGAAATATCTCTCCTGTTCTCTGTAGGGTTCACTGCTCCCATGAGATATGGCACAGATTTTTTTTAAACTCTCTCTCCTGCCATTAGAGAGAGAGAGAGAGTGAGGAATGATGAGAGAGACAGGGAGAAAGAGTAAGAGAGAGAGAAAGAGAGCGAAAGAGAGATGATTCCCTCTCCATTGTTTGGTGTTGTGCAATCTCTTTCCTCAAGTGCTCTGCTCAGCTCCTACACGGGCAAGGTTTATCTCCATGGCTTTCTGATTGTAATGACAGTCACTAGGAGGGATAACTAGGAGGGATCAACTTCTGCTTGATTTAGCCTTCACATAATGTTATTATTATTATTATAGATATCTGCCCCATATTTTATGCATAATCTGTTGTTCATCTGAGGACTAGTGGCAGTAGAATATAATAAGAGCAAGTAGGGGGATTCCATGCCAGCATAGTGTCACGTTCTGATCTTAGTTCCTTTGTTATGTCTTTATTTTAGTTTGGTCAGGGCGTGAGTTGGGGTGGGCATTCTATGTTGTTTTTCTATGTTTTGGTCTGTTGTTAGATTTCTATGTGTTGGGCCTAGTATGGTTCTCAATCAGAGGCAAGTGTCAGTCATTGTCTCTGATTTGGGAGCCATATTTAGGTAGCCTGTTTTTCATTGTGTGTTGTGGGTGATTGTTTCCTGTGTCTGTACCATACGGGACTGTTTCGGTTGTTTGTTTGTACTTTTGTTAAGTGTTCTGTTGATTTATTAAATATCTCATTATGGACACTTACATTTACATTTACATTTAAGTCATTTAGCAGACGCTCTTATCCAGAGCGACTTACAAATTGGTGCATTCACCTTATGATATCCAGTGGAACAACCACTTTACAATAGTGCATCTAACTCTTTTAGGGGGGGGGGGGGGGGTTAGAAGGATTACTTTATCCTATCCTAGGTATTCCTTAAAGAGGTGGGGTTTCAGGTGTCTCCGGAAGGTGGTGATTGACTCCGCTGACCTGGCGTCGTGAGGGAGTTTGTTCCACCATTGGGGTGCCAGAGCAGCGAACAGTTTTGACTGGGCTGAGCGGGAACTGTACTTCCTCAGAGGTAGGGAGGCGAGCAGGCCAGAGGTGGATGAACGCAGTGCCCTTGTTTGGGTGTAGGGCCTGATCAGAGCCTGAAGGTACGGAGGTGCCGTTCCCCTCACAGCTCCGTAGGCAAGCACCATGGTCTTGTAGCGGATGCGAGCTTCAACTGGAAGCCAGTGGAGAGAGCGGAGGAGCGGGGTGACGTGAGAGAACTTGGGAAAGTTGAACACCAGACGGGCTGCGGCGTTCTGGATGAGTTGTAGGGGTTTAATGGCACAGGCAGGGAGCCCAGCCAACAGCGAGTTGCAGTAATCCAGACGGGAGATGACAAGTGCCTGGATTAGGACCTGCGCCGCTTCCTGCGTGAGGCAGGGTCGTACTCTGCGAATGTTGTAGAGCATGAACCTACAGGCTGTCTCTTATACACATCTAGATGTGTATAAGAGACAGGGCGAGATCATGGAACGGGCAGTCCTTCCCCGGGAGGAAGAGCAGCTCCGTCTTGCCGAGGTTCAGCTTGAGGTGGTGATCCGTCATCCACACTGATATGTCTGCCAGACATGCAGAGATGCGATTCACCACCTGGTTATCAGAGGGGGGAAAGGAGAAGATTAATTGTGTGTCGTCTGCATAGCAATGATAGGAGAGACCATGTGAGGATATGACAGAGCCAAGTGACTTGGTGTATAGCGAGAATAGGAGAGGGCCTAGAACAGAGCCCTGGGGGACACCAGTGGTGAGAGCACGTGGTGCGGAGACAGATTCTCGCCACGCCACCTGGTAGGAGCGACCTGTCAGGTAGGACGCAATCCAAGCGTGGACCTTGCCGGAGATGCCCAGCTCGGAGAGGGTGGAGAGGAGGATCTGATGGTTCACAGTATCAAAGGCAGCCGATAGGTCTAGAAGGATGAGAGCAGAGGAGAGAGAGTTAGCTTTAGCAGTGCGGAGCGCCTCCGTGACACAGAGAAGAGCAGTCTCAGTTGAATGACTAGTCTTGAAACCTGACTGATTTGGATCAAGAACCACCACAGAACTTACCACGCTGCACATTGCTCCGATCCTTGCTACTCCTCCTCAGACGAAGAGGAAATCCGTTACACATAGGCTGAAAATATTTAGGTTTTCTTAGATTGTTCTGGAAATTCTCACATAGAAACTTAATTGGGAGGGAGGATGTTTGATATGCTTTTTACAATCAAGATGAAAGTGGCCATTTTGTCAAACTGTGTAGAATTGCAGGAAATGTGTTTTAAAATGTCAAACAAATTTAGCGGGGAGGACCCCCCGGAACCCCTATCTACTGTTCATCCACCTCAATATCTACACCACAATTTCGCCCTTGCCTTGATCTGTCTGTATCCTCTTGACTGGTGTGGTTTGTTTAAGACACTAAGTATGCTTCTCTGCATCTCTGCTAAAATCTGGGTAACAGATTGAAAGGAATGAGTCTTATTCTGTACATTTAGTAATCGCTTGCTTTTCTAAAGTCTACCAACATTGCCAGCAGACATGCCAGCGAAGATAGTTAGACAAGCTAGCTACTCTTAATTTATTGATAGCCTGAAATGGCTTCTCGGTAGCTAGTTATGAGGTTGGGAGATTGGGAATTTATCTGGGCTAGCTAAAGCCAACTTCATACAATTTCTAGGTAGCTAGTATTATTCCAACAACAAAACATTTAACCAGATAAATCTAAACCTTTGCCCGCTATGGACACGATGCCTCTGAATTTATTGAACATTAAAACTATGAATATTCATATCTCGAAAGTACCCTTTTGATTTTGATAATTTTTGGACAGATTGTTTTCAACTTTCCAGAGTGGGCTCTCTGCTACTTTTAAAGTGATACATTTTATGAGCACCACCAACACAGTGATTAGGAAAATGGATTCGGGAACTCCCTCTGCTGGTGATTTGCTGAAGGGTAGTGCTAGCAGGGATCCTTTGGACGTCCAACTCCACCGTCACACAATTAAGTCGAAAGTTATAACGGTTAAGGTAAGGGTTACGGTTAGGGTTAGGTAAGGGTTATTGATGTAAAAATGTATCACTAGCCACTTTAAACAATGCCACTTAATATAATGTTTACATACCCTACATTACTCATATCATATGTATATACTGTACTCTATATCATCTACTGCATCTTGCCATCTTTATGTAATACATGTATCACTAGCCACTTTACTCTATGCCACTTTATGTTTATATACCCTACATTACTCATCTCATATGTATATACTGTACTCTATACCATCTACTGCATCTTGCCTATGCCGTTCTGTACCATCACTCATTCATATATCTTTATGTACATATTCTTTATCCCTTTACACTTGTGTGTATAAGGTAGTAGTTGTGGAATTGTTAGGTTAGATTACTCGTTGGTTATTACTGCATTGTCGGAACTAGAAGCACAAGCATTTCCCTACACTCGCATTAACATCTGCTAACCATGTGTATGTGACAAATAAAATAAAAWTTGATTTGATTTGAATGGTTAGGGTTAGGTAAGGGTTATGGTTATGGTTATGGTTAAGGTTAGAGTTAGGGTAAGAGCAGGGGTTAAGGTTTCGGGCAGGGACGTCCCAAGGACCCCGGATAGCACTACCCATTTGCTGAACAAGCAATCCTACAGGAGGGATGTCATTGGTTAATGATATTGTTCATGTTGAATCAGTTCATGTGAAAATTCTATGTCAGAATATAGCCATACTCCATATTTTTGAGCACACTATAAGGAGTATAATGACACCAAGATGTTGTCTGTATACGTGTGGTTCATGGTCCATAAGATCTTACAGGAGGCATGCATAGGTCTAAAAAGGGCCTAAAATGGCCACTTTCATCATGATTTCCTATGTACAAAGCATGTTAAACATACTTCCTCCCAATAACATTTGCATGGAAAGGGAAAGAGGGGATACCTAGTGAGTTGCACAACTGAACGCATTCAACTGAAATGTGAGTTACTAAAAATATTTTCGGGCCATGCTGGCGTGGAATCGCCCAGTAGGCGGAGTATTAGCTTGAACTGGGGTGTGTGTGTGTGTGTGTGTGTGTGTGTGTGTGTGTGTGTGTGTGTGTGTGTGTGTGTTGTTTGTTTGTTTGTTGTTTGTTGTGTGTGTGTGGTGTGGTGTGTGTGTGTGTGTGTGTGTGTGTGTGTGTTGTGTTGTGTGTGTGTGTGGTTTGTGTGTGTGTGTGTGTGTGTGTGTGTGTGTGTGTGTGTGTGGTGTATGTGTATGTATGTGCAGGCACTGTTCGTGCGTGGGCGCCTGCGTGTTTGTGTGCCTGATTGTACGGGTGTGTGTATGCTCGCGTGTGTGTGTGTGTGTGGTGTGTGTGGTGTGCGGGCACGTGTATGTGTATGTCGCGGCGTGCGTGTGTTTGTAGTGGAGCATTCCGTGGGTGGGCTGCTGAATCCAGCTAGCAGCAGGCTATAGTGCCACATACAGTTACCACAGCTCCATCTCTTTATTCACCCATCTTTACACAACGTGTACTGAGATCTACTGCACTGAGATCCTTACTGGAGAACTGAGGTGTTACCTGGTAACAGACACAAGGCATCATCAGCCAGAACAGGGTGAGCTGCATCTCCAGGACAATGATCAGTCCTGGAATGTTCTGGAATCAGTCTGGATCAGTTGATGGAATGGAACGTTTGAGCAAGATGGTTTCTGGTTCTCTCGTTAAATGGGTTCAGTACAGAAGAGGGTAATACTGTACAGTAGCTGGCTGCAGAAAGAGAGAGAGAGAGAGAGAGAGAGGTGGAGTTTAAATTAATGAGGTCCTGGTCACAACCCTTACAGTGTCTTACTCGCTCTCTCTCTCGCTCTTTTTTTAAAATTGTATTTATTCCTCCCTAAGGAACACTGTGCCAGAGTACTGCTTGTTCGTGGTGCCAACAAGGAAGTGAAGAACTACAGAAGCCAGACATCATTCCAGGTATGGACTGACTCACAACTCTAACCAGTACTGCTCACAGTAAAGGCTTGCTGTGGAGTATAGATGGCTACATTCCAATCTCCAGTCTAGCAAGCCACACGGCCAGTACATTGCTTCATTCTTCTATATGGTATGCTGTATAATGGTCATCCATTGTTTCCATTGCTCTTCTTTTCTCAGATGAATTACAGCAGTAGAGAGCTTGTTACAGTAGTGTAGTATGTGATACTATTTTTGCAGGCAGGTGGCAAGTCTAAGTCTGTGTTTTCTCGGTCTCATTTGGTTCACTTGCCGTTTCAGAAGGGGAGTGCAAGAGGTTTGCTACTGATTTAAGCAAAGCACTATATATGAGTCAGTGGTTCCTTATACGGTAGTCTTTTATGTAGCTGTGAACAAGCCGTCAGTGGTCCTGGGATAATTATTCGTGTTTTAATTGTTGTTTACATGCATGTGTCAGCATTCCACGGTGTTGTACATCTCAAACAACCAATTAGTCATACTGTAGGTGTGATGCATCTTGGGGGTTGAAGTAGAACATATCGAATGCATATCGAAATAGCTTTCTAGCTATAGTTGACTGTATGTTTTATTTTTTTCCCATGTATCATTCCTATTCTGTTCACCAACTGTGTACTACTTTTCATGCAGATACAGTAATTCCGTATCCCACAAATATTTGAGCCGTGAATTCACACAGACATTGTTTTGACCTATTTTATTTTCACTGGCAGCAGGCCTATGTAGCTGCTAAGACATATTGCTATTTAAATAGCATGGCAAAATAAGAACTACTGCGTGAGGTACATTAGTACCAAGCACGCAAATACAAATAATGTTTATTCTGGGAAAGAATCTCCCTTTTTGTGGTATGTTTATGGTAGAAAGAAGAACATTTTTCACCAAATCCCCTCTTTACCTCCTCATGCTTTCTTAGCAGTCTGAACTCATCCTCAGTTACTCTGAACTCCTATTACTTGGTCCGATCCCCAGCTGAGCCAACTGTCTTCTCTTGCATCATGTTGGAGTCAGTGGAGTGTTGCTGTTTATGTAATGTACATTTCCGCTGAGCGCTGATGCGTCCTCAAATTCTCTCTATTATTCATTCATCCCCCTTCATACTTCTGAAATTGTTTCTTGCCTCAATGACTCCTTAATTACAGCTAATTTGAAGGGGTCCATAAACCGCATTCACCACAGCCAATCAAATTCTGATTAAGTCTTCCCAGTTTAAACAGGCATCTGCTGACTGATGGTGACAATTTAAGAGCTGAGATTAAGGTTGCATCCCAAATGGCACCCTATTTCCTATATAGTGCACTATGGGCCCTGATCAAAAGTAGTGCACTATAGAGGGAACAGGGTGCCATTTGGTACTGATTCAGAGCAAATTGGACCACTTCACTTCTTGCTCCTCTTTTCTGACCCACTTTCATCCTAAAATCACATCCCGCTCCACTTCCTAGCACACCCTGCCGTCATACCTCACCTTATCTCCATATGGTTTGGGACAAGGTAATCCTCCCCTCTCCATCTTATCTCTCTCTCCCACTCTCTATCTCACCCTCCTTCTGCTCTCTGTTTCTGTGGTCCCCTTGTTTTCCTGTCTGTCTGTTTCTCTCTGTCCCTCTCTGCCCAGCCATCATAACTTACCTCCGTATGGTTTGGGAACAGGTATACAGACAGCAGAGCAGAGAGCGGAGCGCGCGTGGTGTACTCTGCTGTGCAGAGTTAAGAGGGGGGGGATGTAATCGTTTGTAGCAGAAGGGTTCCAGCAGGCTATCATTGTGGTTATACTGTAGCAGAAGGGTTCCAGCAGGCTTTCATTGTGGTTAGTACTGTAGCAGAAGGGTTCCAGCAGGCTATCATTGTGGTTAGTACTGTAGCAG
>NC_036866.1:45128493-45138031 GCF_002910315.2 Salvelinus sp. IW2-2015
CAGTATAACCACAATGATAGCCTGCTGGAACCCTTCTGCTACAGTACTAACCACAATGATAGCCTGCTGGAACCCTTCTGCTACAGTACTAACCACAATGATAGCCTGCTGGAACCCTTCTGCTACAGTACTAACCACAATGATAGCCTGCTGGAACCCTTCTGCTACAGTACTAACCACAATGATAGCCTGCTGGAACCCTTCTGCTACAGTACTAACCACAATGATAGCCTGCTGGAACCCTCCTGTCTACAGTACTAACCACATGATAGCCTGACTGGAACCCTTCTGCTACAGTACTAACCACAATGATAGCCTGCTGGAACCCTTCTGCTACAGTACTAACCACAATGATAGCCTGCTGAACCCTTCTGCTACAGTACTAACACAATGATAGCCGCTGAAACCTTCTGACAGTACTAACCAAATGAGCCTCTGGAACCCTTCTGCTACGTGATAGCCTGCTGGAACCCTTCTGCTACAGTACTAACCACAATGATAGCCTGCTGGAACCCTTCTGCATCAGTACTAACCACAATGAAAGCCTGCTGGAACCCTTCTGCTACAGTACTAACCACAATGATAGCCTGCTGGAACCCTTCTGCTACAGTACTAACCACAATGAAAGCCTGCTGGAACCCTTCTGCTACAGTACTAACCACAATGATAGCCTGCTGGAACCCTTCTGCTACAGTACTAACCACAATGATAGCCTGCTTAACCCTTCTGCTACAGTACTAACCACAATGATAGCCTGCTGGAACCCTCTGCTACAGTACTAACCACAATGATAGCCTGCTGGAACCTTCTGCTACAGTACTAACCACAATGATAGCCTGCTGGAAACCTTCTGCTACAGTACTAACCACAATGATAGCCTGCTGGAACCCTTCTGCTACAGTACTAACCACAATGATAGCTGCTGGAACCCTTCTTACAGTACTAACCACAATGATAGGCTGCTGGAACCCTTCTGCTACAGTACTAACCACAATGATAGCCTGCTGGAACCCTTCTGCTACAGTACTAACCACAATGATAGCCTGCTGGAACCCTTCTGCTACAGTAACAACCACAATGATAGCCTGCTGGAACCCTTCTGCTACAGTACTAACCACAATGATAGCCTGCTGGAACCCTTCTGCACAGTACTAACACATGATAGCCTGCTGGAACCCTTTTCATTGTGGTTAGTACTGTAGCAGAAGGTTCCAGCAGGCTATCATTGTGGTTAGTACTGTAGCAGAAGGGTTCCAGCAGGCTATCATTGTGGTTATACTGTAACAGAAGGTTGTTTCTGGGAGATGAGCTGGGAAGCAGGAGTCATGACATGTGTTGTCACCCCCAGAGAGGTCCTCCTGGCTCTCATCATCAAACCATCAGCTGGAGATGATACAGCCTCGGTCTACACTCTAGCTGGCATTACATTACAGCACCGCTACTCCAATCCAATGTACGGTAGCTACTCTAAGGTTCTTGCTGTATTACATTGATCGGTTCATTGCACTCATTTCAGTTGTGGTATTGACAATGGAAGTATATTTTGGGCTAATTTTCACTCATGCATCATTAGGGAAAGTGTTATTCGTTTTTCAATACGGAGACAATTTCATATTTGTAAAGGAGGGATGAGTTTATTCAGTTTATTTCCATGATAAGTCGTGATTCAAGTGGTGGTTTCAGTCGTTCAACTAGCTGGATATTCATGGGAGGTACTGTGTGATTCGGGTGGAGACTTTGTATGGACTTTTTTCTTCAGTGACTAATCTATGGTCGACCTGCTTTGTTGCAGCCAGAGCCTCAAGTCGTTTCTCCTACTCCACTGACCTGACTTATGTAAGACTAGCGAAAGGTGGCCTTAGCCGGCAGGGTCTACTGGCTGGATATGTGTTGACTCACCCACTGTGGCTGTAGCTCGGCTGTCCTCCACCCACTACAGTACAACTCTTACCAGGCTGCTGTTTATTGTGTTATTATTAGTAGCTATAATAATTTCAGGTTGCATTTCATAAAAGCGAGTCCTTCGACAATGGGTATTAAGTTGTTTTCTGGCAAATAACTGAGGCGCCGCATGTGGGAGGCCATCAGAGCAGGTAGTCAGGAATTCTCTACTATGAATCCCATAGGTCAGCCATTTTGCTTGCTTTAAAAATGTCACTATGATAAATGCCAAAAGACAAATCTATCATTCTGTTCCAGGTGGCCATCATCGCGGGGAACTTTGAATTGGCAGAATTAATCAAGAATCACAAAGAGACCGATATTGGTAAGTTACTGAACCAAACACTTATATGTGTGTCTAAACTGGGTTTATTTAAGAGAAGAAGAAAACACGTTCTTGTTTTAATATAGGAAATGGTGAGACTGGTAAACCATTGAGCGCAGCGGTCAGTATGGTTGACCAGGCTAGGAAATGGTTGCAAGCAAATCTGTTGTATTGAATGGGATTCAAGTCATGTCCACTTCATGTGCTTCTTTATAAATGCTGTATGTTGTTGACCAAAGATCTTCCTCTCTGAATGGGCCCTGCTGTTACCTGTTTGATGGACCTGCACTGTGGTTCCTCTCTCACCTATAGACAGTCAGTTTTCTGCTCCAATCCCACATCTACTTCCACACATAGCCACAGTACACAGTGGAGCTGACCTACATAGAGTAGAGAGACTGGGATGAGAACACACACACACACGCGTCACACACATCCTGCATGCACACATACACACACACGCATGTGCGCATGAACACATGTATGAACACACACACACACACACACACAAACACACACACACACACACACATTTATAAAGTGTACTCTTTCTAATAGGTTACTTTACTGTATAATGTGTACTGTATGTAGTACACTATAGAATACCTCTAAAAAGACAGTATGCCTTTGAGAACTAAGAACAGTGTTCCAGTGGTTGTCTGTGATATGAATGGGACAATCTCCCTCTATTGTTCACAAAGGGCACATCCATCCTTTCTTATCCTCACACTACACTCTTAGAAAAAAGGTGCTGTCTAAAAGGGTTCTTCATCTGTCCTCATAGGAGAACCCTTTGAAGAACCCAATTTGGTTCCAGGTAGACCCCTTTTTGTTCCAGGTAGAACTCGAGGTGGAAAGGGTTTTACATGGAACCAAAAAGTGTTCTACCTGGAACAAAAAGGGTTCTACCTGGAACCAAAAAGGGTTCTCCTACGGGGACAGCTAAAGAACCCTTTTTGAAGTGTACACTACCGTTCAAAAGTTTGGGGTCACTTAGAAATGTCTGTGTTTTTGAAAGAAAAGCTCATTTTACGTCCTTTAAAATAAAATAAAATAGATCAGAAATACAGTGTAGACATTGTTAATGTCGTAAATGACTATTGTAGCTAGAAACGGCAGATTTTTAATGGAATATCTCCATAGGCGTACAGAGGCCCATTATCAGCAACCGTCACTCCAGTGTTCCAATGGCACGTTGTGTTAGCTAATCCAAGTTCATCATTTTAAAAGGCTAATTGATCATTAGAAAACCCTTTTGCAATTATGTTAGCACAGCTGAAAACTGTTGTTCTGATTAAAGAAGCAATAAAAAGGGGCCTTCTTTAGACTAGTTGAGTATCTGGAGCATCAGCATTTGTGGGTTCGATTACAGGCTCAAAATGGCCAGAAACAAAGACCTTTCTTCTGGAACTCGTCAGTCTATTCTTGTTCTGAGAAATTAAGTCTATTCCATGCGAGAATTTGCCAAGAAACTGAAGATCCCGTACAACGCTGTGTACTACTCCCTTCACAGAACAGCGCAAACTGTCTCTAACCAGAAGAGAAAGAGGAGTGGGAGGCCCCGATGCACAACTGAGCAAGAGGACAAGTACATTAGAGTGTCTAGTTTGAGAAACAGATGCCTCACAAGTCCTCAACTGGCAGCTTCATTAAATAGTGCCCGCAAAACACCAGTCTCAATGTCAACAGTGAAGAGGCAACTCCTGGATGCTGGCCTTCTAGGCAGAGTTCCTCTGTCCAGTGTCTGTGTTCTTTTGCCCATCTTAATCTTTTCTTTTTTATTAGCCAGTCTGAGATATGGCTTTTTCTTTGCAACTCTGCCTAGAAGGCCAGCATCCCGGAGTCGCCTCTTCACTGTTGACGTTGAGACTGGTGTTTGGCGGGTACTATTTAATGAAGCTGCCAGGTGCCCTAAGGTGCTGGTGATGGGGATTCTCTCTAATCTTTCTTTGCTTGTCACTTTGTAACTGCTGGAGTCAGGTCTTTCCTGTGTCCTAAGGCCAGGCTTTTGACATTATGAACTCGCCTCGGCCTTCTGGCATGCTGTCAACATAATGCTACTGCCAGCAATCTTACTGTGCAATTGCCGGAGCATTTCTGTCTTTTCCTCTCCAAATAGGCACTGACACATCCAGTAACTCATTTTGTCATGCATTTTCAACCTCCCAAGAGTATTTTTTTTTCTCTCTCTGTCTTCCATTCCGTCATCGCTTCTTAATGTTTTGTAACCTCCTTTTGTAAATTGCTGAACATCTCCTATCTGATCTGACAGTCAAACACTGAAAAGTCTTCGTAACAGTGGACCTCAGTACATGTTCATTTATAACTACTGTGTACGATATAGTACAACAGCATACCTACAGACAGGGTGTGTGGCGATGGGGGGGGGGGGGGGGGGGGGGGAGGAGGGAGTGCACATTAATTCTATTAACCTAGTACTGCAGTGGGCTACACCAGGTCACACAGAGTGTTTCTTTGTAGTCTTAAACAAAAGTATACACCTCACACACATGGTTATGAGCTTTAAAAAAAGAAGACACCTGTACCATGTCAGATATAGAGTTGAAATGTATAAAAGGTTTGCATCCCAATAGTACACTTTATATACAACACAGAAGACTGAAATATAACAAAATCAGTTGGCATAGAAAAAAATKGATTTTTGGAATAAAATAAAAAGTGTATTAATTATAAACTAATGAAAAATATGAATAACATTCCACCCAAGAGGCCAATACAGGGCGATTTGGTCATTTGACTGCAGGAAAGGGTAAGAACTTGTATGCCTTTTAGGATTTTAGTACAACTGTCAAACCAGTATATAGTATCGTAACACAATAATTAAAGCATTTTTAGTATTTTATAGTGTAGCAACCTTGCCAGTTGGCATGCCAGCTAAAATAGTTTGACAACTTACTCTAACTTACTCTCTTACTCTTGATAGCTTGAAATGGCTTGGTAGCTATGAGGTCGGGGGATATGGAACCTATCTAGCTGGCTAGCTAAAGCCAACTTCATAAAATTGCTAGGTGGCTGGTATTACAGAGAAACAACATTTGCATTTGATGTATTCATCAAGAAGGAATCAATATGCTACATAGCTTGATCAAATTAAAAGTTAAAAAAATAGCAAAAAAATACAAAAACAATAGTAACACAATACAATAACATTAAAAAGGCTATATACCAGGAGTACCGGTACCGAGTGAATGTGCAGGGGTACGAGGTAGTTGAGGTAATTGAGGTAATATGTACATGTACGTAGGGGTAAAGGTGACTAGGTAATCAGGATATATAATAAACAGAGTAGCAGGAGCGTATATGAAGAGTGTGTGTGTGTGTGTGTGTGTGTGTGTGTGTGTGTGTGTGTGTGTAACTGTGTGGTGTAGGTAGTATCTAGCGTCCTGACTAACATATCTTTGCTCCGTGGTGCACCTTGGAAGGAAGTATTTACAAGGGCGAATAGGCGGGGTACTCTTTGCTTGCTCCAGTCAGTGTGCCCGCTCCGCAAAATACAGCTGACACATTTWWAAAAAATTATAATAATGATAAAACATCAGCTTAAAAATGAATTTTTGTAATTCATTTAATTTATTTAAAAAACTGACACCTGGGGGGGCATGTGCCCATGAAAACCTATAGTATCTGCCTTGTTCAACAGTCAACTATGTAAATCATTGTCACATATAGCTACCCAGTGGTTGCCATGGTTCCCAGATCCATGTGATAATAGGCTTAGGGGATCTGAATCTTCGGTTCCTCGATGATGATGATGGGAGACTCATGGGTAGGGAGGTAGCCTCTTTATATAGTATACATCTATGCATTGATGGTTAGTTTTCCTAAAACATTTTTAACTTATTAGTGCTGTTTACATCAATATCCTGCGAACAATTATCCGCCTTGCGTCATTGTATGATCTACTGTATCACTGATCTATGTGGTGATTCATGCGATGCCAGAAGTGTTCTATCTCATTTCCTATCTCTATGGATCCATCACTCAGGGTTTGTGATGCTTAAACAAGATGGTTCCTCAGTATTTTACACTCTTTGCGGTTGATCTATTCCAGCACAAGTTGCTCATTCATTTGGGTTGTGTTTGATTGATTGAGTGGTTGATGTTTTAATGCAAATGTTCAGGTTTAGGAGAGTTAATGTTATTCCTTGGAGAGGAGAGCGGTGGTTGGTGCTTGTCAGGTTGCTACAGTGGCTTGTGAAAGTATTCACCCCCAATTGGCATTTTTCCTATTTTGTTGCCTTTACAACCTGGAACCTGGGGTGTTTGTATCATTTGATTTATACAACATGCCTACTACTTTGAAGATGCAAAATATTTTTTTATTGTGAAACAAACAAGAAATAAGACAAAAAAAACGGAAAACTTGAGTGTGCATAACTATCCATTCTTCAAGGCAAGACTGCTCCAGCAGTCTTAAAGTCATACCACAGATTTTCAATTGGATTGAGGTCTGGGCTTTGACGAGGCCATTCCAAGACATTTGAATGTTTCCCCTTAAACCACTCGAGTGTTGCTTTAACAGTATGCTTAGGGTCATTGTCCTGCTGGAAGGTGAACCTCCGTCCCAGTCTCAAATCTCTGGAAGACTGAAACAGGTTTCCCTCAAGAATTTCCCTGAATTTAGCGCCATCCATCATTCCTTCAATTCTGATCAGTTTCCCAGTCCCTGCCAATGAAAAACATCCCCACAGCATGATGCTGCCACCACCATGCTTCACTGTGGGGATGATGTTCTCGGGGTGATGAGAGGTGTTCGGTTTGCGCCAGACATAGCGTTTTCCTTGATGGCCAAAAAGCTCAATTTTAGTCTCATCTGACCAGAGTACCTTCTGCCATATGTTTGGGGAGTCTCTCACATGCCTTTTGGCGAACACCAAACATGTTTGCTTATTTTTTTCTGGCCACTCTTCCATAAAGCCCAGCTCTGTGGAGTGTATGGCTTAAAGTGGTCCTATGAACAGATACTCCAGTCTCCGCTGTGGAGCTTTGCAGCTCCTTTAGGGTTATCTTTAGTCTCTTAGTTGCCTCTCTGATTAATGCCCTCCTTGCCTGGTCCGTGACTTTTGGTGGGCGGCCCTCTCTTGGCAGCTTTGTTCTGTTGCCATATTCTTTCCATTTTGGGATGTTCAAAGTTTCTGATATTTTTTTAGAACCCAACCCTGATCTGTACTTCTCCACAACTTTGTCCCTGACCTGTTTGGAGAGCACCTTGGTCTTCATAGTGCCGCTTGCTTGGTGATGCCCCTTGATTAGTGGTGTTGCAGACTCKGAGCCCTTTCAGAACAGGGGTATATATACTAAGATTATGTGACAGATCATGTGACACTTAGATTGCACACAGGTGGACTTTATTTAACTAATTATGTGACTTCTGGAGGTAATTGGTTGCACCAGATCTTATTTGGGGGCTTCATAGCAAAGGGGGTGAAWACATACAGTTGAAGTCGGAAGTTTACATACACCTTAGCAAAATACATTTAAACTCAGCTTTTCAAAATTCCTGACATTTAATCCTCAAAAAATTCCCTGTCTTTGGTCCGCTAGGATCACCACTTTATTTTAAGAATGTGAAATGTCAGAATATTAGTAGAGAGAATGATTTATTTCAGCTTTTATTTCTTTCATCACATTTCCAGTGGGTCAGAAGTTTACATTAATTCAATTAGTACTTGGTAGCATTGCCTTTAAATTGTTTTACTTTGGTCAAACGTTTTGAGTAGCCTTCCACAAGCTTCCCACAATAAGTTGGGTGAATTTTGGCCCATTCCTCCCGAATAAAATTTGATTTGATTTGACTGAGTCAGGTTTGTAGGCCTCCTTGCTCGCACACGCTTTTTCAGTTCTGCCCACACATTTTCTATAGGGTTGAGGTCAGGGCTTTGTGATGGCCACTCCAATACCTTGACTTTGTTGTCCTTAAGCCATTTTGCCAGAACTTTGGAAGTATGCTTGGGGTCATTGTCCATTTGGAAGACCCATTTGAGAACAAGCTTTAACTGTCTTAAGATGTGGCTTCAATATATCCACATAATTTTCCTTTCTCATGATGCCATCTATTTTGTGAAGTGCACCAGTCCCTCCTGCAGCAAAGCACCCCCACAACATGATGCTGCCACCCCCGTGCTTCATGGTTGGGATGGTGTTCTTTGGCTTGCAAGCCTCCCCCTTTTTTCCTCCTAACATAACGATGGTCATTATGGCCAAACAGTTATATTTTTGTTTCTTCAGACCAGAGGACATTTCTCCAGAAAGTATGATCTGTGTCCCCATGTGCAGTTGCAAACCATAGTCTGGCTTTTTTTATGGCAGTTTTGGAGCAGTGGCTTCTTCTTTGCTGAGCTGCCTTTCAGGTTATGTCGATATAGGACTCGTTTTACTGTGGAAATAGATACTTTTGTACCTGTTTCCTCCTGCATCTTCACCAGGTCCTTTGCTGTTGTTCTGGGATTGATTTGCACTTTTCGCACCAAAATATGTTCATCTCTAGGAGACAGAACGTGTCCCCTTACTGAGCGGTATGACGGCTGCGTGGTCCCATGGTGTTTATACTTGTGTACTATTGTTTATACAGATAAATGTGTACCTTCAGGCGTTTGGTAATTGCTCCCAAGGATGATCCAGACTTGTGGAAGTCTACAATTTTTTTTCTGAGGTCTTGGCTGATTTCTTTTCGATTTTCCCATGATGTCAAGCAAAGAGGCACTGAGTTTGAAGGTAGGCCTTGAAATACATCCATAGGTACACCTCCAATTGACACAAAAAATGTCAATTAGCCTATCAGAAGCTTCTAAAGCCATGACATCATTTTCTGGAATTTTCCAAGCTGTTTAAAGGCACGGTCAACTTAGTGTATGTGTCACGTTCTGACCATAGTTCTTGTGTGTTTTGCTTGTTTTAGTGTTGGTCAGGTTGTGAGCTGGGTGGGCATTCTATGTTGTGTGTCTAGTTTGTCTGTTTCTATTTTTGGCCTAATATGGTTCTCAATCAGAGGCAGGTGTTTTGTGTTGTCTCTGATTGGGAATCATATATAGGTGGCTTGTTTTGTGTTGGGGTTTGTGGGTGGTTGTTTCCTGTCTTTGTGTTTTCTCTGCACCAGATAGGGCTGTATCGGTTTGCCACATTTATYATTTTGTTATTTGTAAGTGTTCWCAGTTTCGTAATTAAACATGTTGAGCACTGGCTACGCTGCGTGTTGGTCCGATCCTTGCTACACCTTCTCTTCTCGTGAAGAGGAGGAAGGCTGCCGTTACA
>NC_036866.1:45139526-45149211 GCF_002910315.2 Salvelinus sp. IW2-2015
GTAATTAAACATGTTGAGCACTGGCTACGCTGCGTGTTGGTCCGATCCTTGCTACACCTTCTCTTCTCGTGAAGAGGAGGAAGGCTGCCGTTACAGTATGTAAACTTTTGACCCACTGGAATTGTGATACAGTGAAATAATCTGTCTGTAAACATTTGTTGGAAAAATGGCTTGTGTCATGCACAAAGTAGATGTCCTAACCGACTTACCAAAACTATAGTTTGTTAACTTCCTGTTATAGTTTGATGTGTTATAGTACTTCTGATTACGGGATCATTTTCCTAAACAACCGCTGAATTGCAGGGCACCAAATTCAAAAATATTACAAAAAATATTTATAATCATCACAAGTGAAATATACCAAAACACAGCTTAGCTTGTTGTTAATCCACCTATCGTGTCAGATTTTGAAAATATGCTTTACGGAGAAAGCAATCTAAGCTGTAGTGTATCAATCAATGCCCCAAATTAGCATGGTCACGAAAGTCAGAAAAGCAATAAAATTAATCGCTTACCTTTGATAATCTTCGGATGTTTGCACTCACGAGACTCCCAGTTACACAACAAATGTTATTTTTGTTCGATAAATATTACTTTTATAACAAAAAAACGCCATTTAGGTTGCGTGTTATGTTGAGAAAACTACAGCCTCGTTCCGGTGCTGAAAGGCAGAAGAAAATTCCCAAACGTATCAGATACAAAAAATATTACAAAAAATATTTATAATCATGCAATCACAAGTGAAATATACCGAAACACAGCTTAGCTTGTTGTTAATCCACCTATCGTGTCAGATTTTGAAAATATGCTTTGCAACGAAAGCAATCTAAGCTTTTGTGAGTGTATCAATCAATGCTAGAACAGTTAGCCTTATATTAGCTAGGTTAGCTTGGTCACGAAAGTCAGAAAAGCAATACAATTAATCGCTTACCTTTGATAATCTTCGGATGTTTGCACTCACGAGACTCCCAGTTACACAACAAATGCTCTTTTTGTTAGATAAATATTACTTTTATAACAAAAAAACGCCATTTGGGTTGCGCGTTATGTTGAGAAAACTACAGCCTCGTTCCGTTCGACGAACATTCCAAAAAGTATCCGTAATGGTCGTAGAAACATGTCAAATGTGTTTTATAATCAATCCTCAGGTTGTTTTTAACAAGAAATTTGTGGAGTGGTTGAAACRAGTTTTAATCACTCCAACCTAAGTGTATRTAAACTTCTGACTCCAACTGTATGCACACACCACTTTTATAAAAAACAAAAAATCATTTCACTTCACCAATTTGTACTATTTTGTGATTCCATTACATGAAATCCAAATAAAAATCTATTTAAATTACAGGTTGTAATGCAACAAAATGGGAATAACGCCAAGGGGGTGAACACTTTTGCGAGGCGCTGTATCTATCAATCTGTATACCGGAGACGCGAAGAGGTGATCCATAGGGATTCCCCCATCCACAGTTGCACTAAATGGACTGATTCCTATACATTTATTTAGCTAGGCAACCAATGACCACACCAATGGTTTGAGATACATTTTGAGCAATATTGATGGTAGGAGTATTTCCAAATGCCAGGTTCTGAATTCATTATGTTGTTTCCCCAATGAAAGTCCCAAAGGTATTCTGAAGAGGTGCTGAGTCTGACATTATAACATTTTATAATATCAGAACATTTCTTAATTTCCATCACATTCCCATTGGATTTAGGATGTGTCTTGTACTGTCAATGATTGGTTGCAAGGGCTGTGGAAACACACCATAATATACATAAGGAGTCAGATCATTTCACAACCAACAAGCAACTTGCAAGTGACAAATTTAGACTTCCTCGCTAAGGTTGCCTAGCAACACAAAGGGTTTGTTTCCGATACAGCTGTTCCCGCGAAAGCAAGGGTTAAAATCCCATCTCCCACTGAACATTGCATGTCTCATTTGGGTGCTAGTGGATTGCGAGCGACGCATCTCTTCACCATGTTTGACAGTCACATATTGAAAATGTGCCTGTCCTGTCATCTATGGCAATATCATTAACTTGTTATTGAAATAGTTTTAGTTAATGCAGAACTTACTCTAGTTGATACAGCTGGCAGTGCTAATGATAATAATCATAGTTGATGTGGTTTAGTTGAATTCTCCCCATCCGTGATGATTATCATAATGGACAAATTCTTGCTGCTTCAAGTCAAGCCTGATATCCTGTGCTGGTTGTCTATGTGCTGTGAACCTGGGTGAAGCTGTGAGAGTGTGTCTGTGAGAGAGAAGTGTGTGTCTGTGAGAGAGAGCGAGAGTGTGTCTGTGAGAGAGAGTGAGTGTGTGTCTGTGAGAGAGAAGTGTGTGTCTGTGAGAGAGATCGAGAGTGTGTCTGTGAGAGAGAGTGAGTGTGTGTCTGTGAGAGAGAGTGAGTGTGTGTCAGAGAGAGAGAGAGAGTGAGTGTGTGTCAGAGAGAGAGAGAGAGAGTGAGTGTGTGTGTGAGAGAGAGAGAGAGAGAGTCTGTGAGAGACAGTGAGATTGTGTCTGTGTGTGTGAGAGAGAGCGAGATTGTGTCTGTTTGTGTGTGAGAGAGAGAGAATGTGTCTGTGTGTGTGTGTGAGAGAGAGAGAGAGAGAGAGAGAGAGTGTGTCTGTGAGAGAGAGCAAGCAAGAGAGAGTGTCTATGTGTGAGAGAGAGGGGGGAAAGGGATGTGTGTGGAGCTGGTGCATGGTGCACCCATCCTCATAGTCAGTGACAAGCGGAATCATGTGGGGTGGGCTCTCTCTGTCACCAGTGTGCCTGCCTGCCTGGCTCCGTCTCTGCCTTCCTCCCTGCCCAGTCAATCTCTCTCCCTCCCATTGTGACTCGCTATACCACTGGAACTAATCGCTGCTGCTTTTTCACGCTACAAAACTCGGATACATTTCATATTCACTCTTTCTCCACATTTCCATGAATAATTAAGCAATAAGGAAAAGAGGGAAAATGAAGTCTTTTCTGAATGCCTTGAAGAAAGAAGGTAAGCTGTTTGTAGTTGATTTGGAGGATTTTGATGGCTTTCAATGTTTTGAGTGGTGACTGAAAGTTTGTGTGGCATACAGAAGCTGAGAGAATGAATTCTATACTGTACAGTGTGGTATGCCTTTTAATTGATATGGTAGTTCTAGCTTAACAAAAATCTGYGTGTAGTTTAATAGCAACTGTTCATTAACGAAGGCAATTGTTGAATCACTAATAGTTACCGTTGTATAACTTGTTTTGATAATATAAATACTGATGGCTGCTTTCATAACGGCTTCATGAAGTCTCAAGAGGATGTTAACTATTTTGGCACACGGGGTTTTTCAAAGAACACAGCCTGGGAATGTAATGTCTGTTTACAGGATATACTGTGGAGCGCAGCCTAGGTTGTTGGTGCTGTAGGTTGATTTGACGAATGATGATCAACGTCAACAGCTCGCAATATCTGACTCTACCAAGTGAACTGACTTTTTGCGACAGCTAAATTGTAAATGTAATCTGACGTTTTTTGCAGAAGAGATGGAGTTATGTTGAACGGTCACACAGACACACAGAGAACGCATTTGTTAGGATGTGTCACTTTATTAAGCGGATCCAAGCATATCCCCATAACTTTATTCGCTTTGCCTCTTCCGTTGATGATAGGTCATTCAGATATCATCATTATTGGGAGAGATTGTGAAGAGGATGTGGGATCTGTCTTGTTCAGGTCGTGGTGGGTTGGGCATTTTACCTTTCCCTTATTTTACCTTCCCCTCTCTTTATGCCTCACGGGCATACACTTTATGGTGGATATTTTCACAGAGTTTTGGAGGTTCACTGGCACTGCTTTACATTGTGCAATCAGGATTTGAATCTTCCTCAGGGGGAATGCATAGACTTGTTTTTGCAAGACGTCTTTTGGAAATGTTTCAAATAGATGACCCTTTTCCTTGGACAGTGTACTGTGATTTTGGCTGTTTTGCAAAGCAGTGTCTTCTCTCTCACTAAGTGGCCTGTCTTTGCAGGGTTAAATCATGTGGATGCTGCATATAAGCCTCCTCTTCCTCCTTGGTGTTTAGAAGGCAGCGGAGAAATAAACATCATCATTAATCATGCTTCAGCTGTGTGCACTGTGCGCTGCTTCCAACACAGGGGAGTTCCACCAAGGCTCCTATTATAGCTGGAGTGGAATAGAGGCCTCTCCACAGCCAGCCAGGCAGCCTGTTCTGAGGCTGTGAGCCTAGCGCGGTTGGAGCTCTCCTTGCATCTTCATTGAGGCTCAAGATGTTTAATGCCTCAAGGTTGTTAATTGAAGTTGAAGTGTGTGTGTGTGTGTGTGTGTGTGTGTGTGTGTGTGTGTGTGTGTGTGTGTGCTGTCTCTTATACACATCTAGATGTGTATAAGAGACAGGTGTGTGTGTGTGTGTGTGTGTGTGGAGTATTCTGCTTACTGACCTGCTTCTATTTGAGTTACAGAGGAACAATGAAGAATCTGACGTAATACTCTACCATGTTGAAACTTGTTCTAATCCCTCCCTCCCTCCCTCCATCCCTCCCTCCAGTGCCTTTCCGAGAGGCGCCGGCCCAACCTTCCCGGCGCAAGCAAGCCCCACGGAGCACCCTCGCTGCACCACGGCCGACGCTCTTGCGCTCCAACAGCGACAACAACCTGAACGTGAACAACCGGTCACCCCTGCCGTCCCCGAGCCACTCTCCCCTGCGTAGCCTCTCCCCCCGTCGGCCCCAGCAGCAGCAGATGCCCAGCCCCAATGGAACAGTCAGGACCATGGGGAAGGGGGCTCCCCGCCCTCCCCGCTCACCTTCCCTTGGGCGCCTGGGGGAGGAAGCACGGAGACAGACCCCTCAGCGACAGCCCAGGTCAGTCACCAACCAGGGTTTGAGTTATACATTGACTCTTGAGGGATCCCAAACTTATTTTGCAGGTGCCCAAAGTTAAATCGTGGATTTTTTTAGGGGGGGGAGCCCGGCCCATATTGATTTCTCAATTCTTATGGGTGGGCCCTGATTTGTTATGGGGCTGCCCAGGCTTACTAGCCCTCCTTTTCGTTAAACCATGTCACCAACTTTAGCGTGCGACTGCTATAGGGTGTGACTTTCCAATTAGTGCCCTTGGTAGTTTACAGAACCTCTACAAACAGAGTGCAGTTACAAATAAGGATTTTGGCCCAGAAAATCTGTCCCAAATGAGTCCCTGGTGTACATGGCAGCATGGGGAATAGAGATTCTAGATGTGTGACACTCACTGCAGGTCTGATCAGTCTCTCTCATGAGRGTGTGGATGTTTGCTCATGGATGTGTGTGGACGTTGGCCCAAAAACAGTCCCTGGTGTTCACTGCATCTTGGGAAGTGGAGATTCTAGATGTGCTTCACTGTCGGTCCAATCAGTCACTCTTATGAAAGTTGGAGTGGGTGTTTCTGTTGCAGACAGGGGAGGGAAGGGTTTGTTCTGTTGGGATGAGTGAGGCCCTGGTCAAAAKTAGTACGCTTTACAGGGAACAGGGTGAGAGGAATTACAGGCAAACAGAGGAGTGGCTTGGCAGTACAGCTGTCCCACTGCGACGTGGTTTATGTGTATGGATTCCCAAATGCCAATGGTGAGAACTGTTACTCTTCACGAACAATACCCCAGTCCTACTTCAGCAAACTGCTTTCTGTTGGTTTGCTTAATTTTATACTCCAACCCCCCTACCCCAGATATACCCCGGATCACGGTCTTATCACATATACCCCCCACCCGCCTACTTCACATCTGTCATTGTCACCGTGATGTACCACCAGATTTGAGTTGAGACCATTTTTGGTCCATGTTAATGACGATGTGTGTTTGCGTGTGAGTGTGTGAATCTCTTCACCTAGCAGGGGGTCTGTGGAGAGCAGAGCAGGCTCAGTAAGTGGGCCATGCCAATTACTCACTGCTCACATAAAAGGAAAACGGAAATTCATCTAAATTGAATCTAAAAATGACAGATGTCACATAATAAACGATCCTATGGAAATTGTACGTTTTTTTCCCCCTCCCCTCCGCTTACCCGTGTTCAGCCCATGTTCAGGATGCATAATGTGATTGCCTTCACTCGGCCTCCTCTCAGCCAGGTCAGCAGGCTTACTGGTGTATGAATACATTATTACTGGCACCGTTACTGGAGTAGAGCAGTTAAAATGGGACGCCGTTAGTTCCTCCCTAGTTACTGGAGTGGTTGCTATGGCCATTACTGCCATATGGTGCATATGTGTTTTAGCAGCTAACTAGCTTACTCCACGGTGTGCTAGATAATATCCTCCAACTGCGGACCAAAGCAAAGCGCTAACAGCCGTAGTGTATTTCGGATGTGATCTGATAATTGCTGTTTGCTATTACGTTACTGTTGTCCGTGTGGACAAAGATGATTCAGAGGCCAATATAAAATACATTATTTCCTGTATTTAGTTCCAAGGCGTAGACAGTACTTGTGCTAAATAACTGTTCAGGGTTAAAGCCTGCTATTTTCACTCTATTAGGTAATTCACCTACATTATTGCTTTTGATGTACTTGGTAGTGTAGTAGACGCTCTATCTTGGTTTACATACTGTACCTAGAAAGAGCAATGACAAACACCTCACACGTATAGGCCATTCCTTCTTGATTTAGTCATTTTCGACAACAATCTTAACCAGAGCAATTTATAGTAGTGAGTGCATACATTTTTCATACTRGTCCCCCGTGGAAATTGGACCAACAACCCTGGCTTTGCAAGTGCCATGCTCGACTAACTGAGCCACTCGGTGCCTGTTATAGTTTCCTTGAAAAGCTGATATATCCTGACATGATACCTTAAAAGAAGCAATTATTTACCATGACAGTGAGTGTTACATGAACACTCGTCTGTTTTTGCCTCAGCATAGCGGTAGATCAGAAATAGACACATTGTGACAATATTCAGACACAACCATTGGCTGACGCTGCTGTTGGAGGACCTATTTTCTTCCTGTTCTTGTTTTGCATAAATACCTCAGCCCACGACTGCCTCTTCCAAATTTAACATCCTTATGTAATCACTGCCTTTGGTTCAGGGTATGAGGGGTGGGTTTGTGCACGGCTCCATCCCAAATGGCACCCTATTCCCTACATAGTGCACTACTTTTGACCATTCCCTATGGGCCCTGGTCAAAAGTAGTGCACTATATATATACTGTATATATATAAATATAGAAAAGGATGCCATTTGGAACACAGACGGGTGGGTTTGAGCATGTCGCCAACCAGGGTTGGTTGCTGGTTAACAAGGACTTGCTCTTTGTAGTTTGTAGAGGTGGGTAGCTGGTAGCCAGGACTGTGCCCCAAACGGCACCCTATTCCCTACATAGTGCACTACTTTTGACCAGAGCCCTATGGGCCGTGGTCAAAAGTGGTGGACTATATAGGGATTGGAATATGGTGCCATTTGGGACACAGGTCATCAACCATGGTTGGTTGGTGGTAAACAAGGACGTGCCTTTTTGTAGTTTGTACGGGCGGTTCTCTAGCTGGTAGTTGGTAGCTGTGTGTCCTATAAACTTCTCACTGGGTTATTTACACCGTCTGCAGTTTTCTTCTGATCTATTATTCATCCCGTTCTTAAGTTCCTCTTACGTCTCATACCGTCCGTGCACAGTACAATACCCTTGTGTGCTTCCTATTTGGTATATGGCAACACAAGAGTGTCCCGTTGCTATTTAATGACCGCCACAACCCTACACGACACTATAGCTATGTAGACACTAAAGTACCTAGACCTGTTTGTTAGCCTAACCTTATCTCCATAGTCTTTCCATCATGCAGCAATCCGGTGCCATTTTCCCATTTTGGTTGCATCACACTGCTAAGTTTGATGCCCAGTATTCTAGCAGATCCCCCAGACACTCTTTTTTTTCCCACTATTGCAATTTTTCACACTATTGTGTCGACCCCAACCAAACTGTGCTGGCTCCAGCACATTTACAGCAACTATGGTGGATGTGTAACCAAGCCAGCTCAAGACTGCTTGGCTCGGCTCGACACAGTAGTGTGTGTAGAGCCACGATAGCATCTGGAGGCTCTGATGTGACAGCTTGACTGTTTAACAGGCAGTGAGCTGCTGTCAGTCACGGTGGTCTGCCATCTCCGCGCACACACACACACACACACACACCACACACACACACACACACACACACTACCATGGCTACTAAGCGTAAAGTCATGATTAAAAGGTCAACGTTGGTTTGACTGTTGCGACTTACAAAGATCACGTTTTTATGATTTCGACCTACCAGTGAATGAATGGCAGTGACATTAGGCCTATGCATTTATAGGCTATAAAGTGGGTAGCATCTGTACTAAGTCAAATAATATCTCAAATTGTGTTGCTGTAGTTACACAAAAAGTGTTATGTAACGTGAATGTCGGTATTGTTGGTGAGACCCTATCATGCTTTATGGGGTGGCAGGTAGCCTAGAAGTTAGAGCGTTGGACTAGTAACCGGAAGGTTGCTGGATCGAATCCCCGAGCGGACAAGGTAAAAATCTGTACTTCTGCCCCCGAGCAAGGCAGTTAACCCACTGTTCCCCCGGTAGGCCGTCATTGTAAATATGTCATGTTTTTCCTTACACTGCTTCAGTTTTCCCTTACACAATCTAGAACCTGAAAGGGTTCTTCGGCTGTCCCCATAGGAAAAGCCTTTGACTCTTTTTAGCTCCAAGGTAAAACCTTTTTGGGTTCCATGTAGAACCCTTTCCGCAGAGGTTTCTACATGGAACCCAAAAGGGTTCTACCTGGAACCTAAAAGGCTGTTCCTATGGGGACAGCTGAAACCCCCTTTTGGAACCTTTTTTTCTAAGAGTGTGAAGGATAGGAGGCTATGCTCTGCTAGCCTATCCAGTTGGCACGAGGGATGCCTTTGGCTGTGACTTAGACAGAAATAGTGATTCACGTGGTATGCTATCTAATCTCGGTTAATTTGGTCTGCTAGTAAAAACTCCCTGCTGTATTGGATTCGCTGTGCCAGCAGCGTTTTCATTAATTAGTCCGTTCGTAGCGGGTATGTAACGATCAACAAGATCAGTCCAACACCCCACCACTGGAAATCCATGGTTGGCAGAATGTTTGTAAACTAAGTGTACAAATTAAAATAACGCCACTAAGTGTACAAATTAAAAACATAACATTAAAAACATAAGATAACGCACACCAAACGTCACACACACTGCAGGTCGCAACAGAGCCGCGCCCACCACGGAAATTTGGTCGGATGCTTGATTAAACCATTTACGTTCACGCAGTCGGGTACATTAGATATTACAAGGTATAGTCCCGATCTACAGTTAAGCGGAGGAGGCTATGCTATATTAGGTACCTACAGTGATGCTAAACTAGGTAGTTAGCATGAGGGATGCCTTTGGTTGTGACTTTGACAGAGTCTCTATAGAGTCTTAATGAAGCACCAGCCACTGAGGGCATGTACAGCTGGAATTCTCCTCTGCCCACTTTCTCTCTCTCTCTGCCGCTCTGCTGGCCTCTTCGCCGCGTGCGCGGTGTGTGCATGTGTGTGTTGTGTGTGTGTGTGGTGTGTGTGCTGTGTGTGTGTGTGTGGTGTGTGTGTGTGTGTGTGGCGTTGTGTGTGTGTGCGTGTGCGTGTGCGTGTGCGTGTGCGTGTGCGTGTGCTGTGTGTGTGTGTGTGTGTGTGC
>NC_036866.1:45154848-45182042 GCF_002910315.2 Salvelinus sp. IW2-2015
GTGTGTGTCAGTCATGCTGGGCTACCTGGGCTAGCAGGTGGAGCAGCGAAGCGGGCGGGCTCTCATCCCTCAGGCCGAGCACAGGAAGTGAACATACCGGGATATCACTGCTCTGCTGCTGCCTTGGTTGTCAGACGTTCATGGCACATCATCTCCATGAGTACAGCATGTCATCTGTGGCGCCGCAAAATGTGTTGTCGTTTTCGGTGTAGATCTTGTTGAATTACACTGTGTTCGTATCGGTGACATTGACGGATGACAAATGTTTACCCGTTTTAAGTCGAAACAAAGTCCACAAAGTATTTTCTATGCAAATTAGCTTTGCTGTACAAGGCTCTTGTGCCGAATGCACAAGAGAATCTCAATTTGGGGCCCTTAATTTCATACTGTATTGCAGAAGACATTGTAATGTTTCCATCTACGYCCTCTTCCCCTGTGTCATTTCTCTCTACAAAGCAGGCGAAGGCCAAGAGCTTTGTGGATAATAGTTCTGATTGGTTTCCCTGTTCTCCTCATTGTGTTGTAGAATAGATGATGTGTGTGGAGAGTAGGTCTGGACCACAGGCTGGGATAGGAGTGGTAATAGGGCCCCTGTGGAGGGACCCAGACACTGTACAGCAACTCCAAACAACCGAATGGACAGAGAGAGTTCGCTGCTTTAATTAGCTAGTAGGAGCATTCGTATTCAACAGAGGAGAGCCTCGTTCCTGCCTCAGGCTTCACTATAAAGCTATGTCCCAGGGATTGTTAACATATACGAGTGGACCATCATAGCAATTATACAGTCCAAGCACTATCCAATCATTTGATAAATTGTACTGGTGTTCTGAGATTTGAAAAGATTTAGGCAGTATTGGTAAAAAAAATAGTAATGTCTCTCAATTGCGACATATTTCACTTCTCCATGCTATCGAATGTCAGACTTTTGAGTGGGGAATGGAATATATCAACATCAAATTGATGATCAACACAGATTTGATGATATTCCTTTCATTAGTGTGGCTAATGAGCCGGTTCCAGCTATGATCTCATATTGTATGCCACCAGTTTTACAGCAGTCCAACAGAGGGGGCCATTGTACAACCTTTCATTCCTGTCAATGAATTTCCTCAGCTACTATGATGTGCTGCTCATTGAGTAGAGTAGAGTTCACTAAATACTAGGGATGTGACGATCATGGAATTTTGTTGACAATTATTGGTCACCGTTATAAAATATACAAAATAGATAAATACAGAATAATTATCCTCTCCTCCCCTCCTGACTGGACTCAACCACACATGATATCTTTTTGAATGCCCGTCTTCAGTCAGCTGTTCTTTCCACACAAAATTATTGTCTCTCCTTCTACCGGCTGTTATATGTAAACCAAGCTTACTTTTACTTTGCTGCTTTCGGGTAAAGTTTTTTGACATTAAAATTAAGTTGATGATACTTTTTTTTTTAAATAACATTATTATTCAAACGCTCATGACGGTCTTCATCCATAATCGKCAATTACACGGTTATAGAGCCCTACTAAATACATACCCATATAATGTCACTGTTATGTGAAAATATGTACCTTGCACTTTTTTCTCTTCCCTATCCTGTTCCCCGAATATCCCCACACAGTATAATGTTTAAAGGGGGCACTGCTAAAGTGTGTTTACACCAAAAGACTGTGCTCCATTTAATAAAATCCCTGTATGTGACCACAAAAAAAATTATGTTTCTATTTTTGTGACTACGGACTAACCTTCCCCTAACCTCAATCTTTTTCCCTCTCCCTCTCCAGCCCACACAGGGGTCGAGAAGCTTTCTCTGATGCCATAGACAGCCAGGGGCCCAAGCGTAAGCTGTACAGTGCTGTGCCAGGGAAGCACTATGTGGTGACCCAGTCCTACCAACCACAGGCCGAAGGAGAGATCCCCCTGTACAAGAATGACAAGGTCAAAGGTAAACATCCTGGTCTCTCTATGCTGTATCCCAGAGCGAAGTAGTGTTTAAATTGGGACACATTTTCTACTGCTCGCAGTGAGTACTGGGCATTCTTATAGTATAATGGCTCTAAAATACAGTATGAACACCAGTACTGTACATTTTGTATTAGTTCCGGCACCTTTTTCATTCCACTTTAAGCACTGGGGAGGGAGATATTAGAGGCAACCACTCAGAAGGATGTCAATAAGAAGTCAATCAGTAATCTGCTTAGATTTAGCTAAACGATTTTTCCAACTAAGTAAACAGTTAAAAGCAAGATACTTATGCATTTTATTTCTTATAGTTATTTACTCTCACTTCTACTCTGGTTATTTCTAAYGTCAGTAGTAGCTTTATCTCTTAGGGAAAAGGACTATTTCGTTTACCGATGTGTTTTTCCTCAGTACTTTGAGTTTTACAATTCAATTGTGCCTTTTCAAAGGTTACATAATATTTACCTGTCGAGCTGTCATGTTGGGTAAGCTGGAGTGGCTTTGAAGAGACCACAGGCACATTGGTGGAGTGGAGCTCTTTTTAGATGAATAATGACTAATGCAGTCAATTCTTCTTTTACATACTACTATTTACATTTTTCTTACACAGTCTTTCCCCCCCTATCTCACTCCCCCTTCCCCACCCTCTCTCTTTCTCTCTTTTCACCCCCCTCCCCTCCTCTCTCCCCCCCCCCCTCCCAGTGCTCTCCATAGGGGAAAGTGGTTTCTGGGAGGGCAGTGCCCGTGGTAACTTGGGGTGGTTCCCAGCAGAGTGTGTGGAGGAGAATATCCCTAATCAAGTCCAGGAGGAGAAACCATGTAAGTCCTCGGTGTGTGTGTGTGTGTGTGATCCCTAGCCAGGCCCACTGGGAGAAACCTCCTCTCAAGACAGATCACCCCGCTGTTCTAAATCACTTCTAAATCTCCGCTCGCAGCGCCACGAGGATTGATGTTTTATTGATTGGTAGAACAGTTGTTAGTGTAAAGTCTGACGCCAAACGGCCTCATTTCTCGCCTCACGCAGCCCGTCCCTCTCCTCCTTTACAACTCAATAGGGCTCCATTATATGAATAAAGGAAGGAAATTAACCTTTATAACAAGAGTTATTTCGTGACCTATCGTTTTATTCAAACACACACACACACACCGTTTCTTCAAAGAAAAAAGCAATCAGATTCTTGTGAGCTGTTTTTGTCCTGTGCTCGGTCTCAGCTTTAGCTCTCTCATGCTTCGACAACCCTCTGAATATGTGAAGTGCCTTCTGGCCATGGCAGGCTGTTAATGCAATTAACACTCAGCAGCAAGGACACAGGACACAGTACACATGCGTTCTTCACAACACAGTGTTTGTGTGGATCATTTGCATTCAGTAGGCTAGGCCACAGGGTACATGCATTTACAGTAGCCTATCTTTGCCTGTACAGTAGCGGGCGTGCGGACCTCATTTACAGTACATGCGTAACCTGTGTATTTCACCCTTGGTTCCCTGACCTCTCCTAGTATGTCATTCTGGATTACGGGTAGAGAGAGCCACACTGAAACCTGAGACTAGACTACAATGCAGCTGTAGTACCGTAGTGAAGATTTTAAAATGCCTGAGATGTTGGCTGGTAGGCTGCTTTCTTCCTTTGCATTTGTGCATGTACAGTGTTTTTGTACAGTTTGTGTGAATTTGTGTGTGTGTGTACTCTGTGCGCATACTTTGTGCGCATACTACGCGTGGGTGTGCGTGCGCGGCGCGTGTGTACGCTTCTGTGTGTGTGTGTGTGTGTGTGTGTGTGCCCCTTGCTCCTGGGGGCAACATTCTGTTGAAAGTTATTTTGGTCCAAATAAATGCCTTCCACATCAGTGCAGCCAGTGTTCAGTAGCTTATGAGGCCATGCAGCTCTGCTCAGGCCAGAGGGGATGAGGGCTCTCTTGAGTTTAAAGCACACCATGATTGCATGATCCGGCTGCACTGATGTACTGACATAATAGTAATGCCGCTAATGAAACACTTAAAGGGACAGTGTGAGATTTTGGAAAACCATTTTCTACCTACCCAAATTCCGACGAACTCACGGAGACCATTTGTATGTCTCTGCGTGCGGTTTTAAGGAAGTTTCTAAGTAGCGTTAGCGCAATGACTGGAAGTCTACCGGAACGGCTAGCATGAGCATCTACCTCTTACCTCTCTTTGAATATGTGAAGTGCCTTCTGGCCATAGCAGGCACACACACACAATTAGCACTCAGCAGCAAGGACACAGTACACATGCATCCTTCACAACGCAGTGTTTGCGTGACTTATTTGCATTCAGTAGGCTAAGCCACAAGGTACATGCATTTACAGTAGCCTATCTTTGCCTGTACAGTAGCGGGCGTGCGGACCTCATGTTCAATACATGCGTAACCTGTGTATTTCACCCTTGGTTCCCTGACCTCTCCTAGTATGTCATTCTGGATTATGGGTAGAGAGAGACATTTACTTTTACTATGTTACGTCTACGCCTGAGTCCAGGTTGATTTTGCGGGAGTTGTTGTTCCACAACAACACATTTTATAACACATTATAAAAAGCAGCATTTGAGTAAAACGATACTTCAACACTTTGACTTTCGCCATCACAGTCTTGTCAATCTTCTTGAACAACAAAATAATATACAGGATTCCCACCGGGGACCAAATGTATGCTGTTACTACTGTAGGTCATTTTGCATAAAAGTGTCTTCTAAATGGCATATTAGGAGGGTGGTGTACAGAAATAAATGAATGATGTTTTAAATTAGAAGTCAGGCAGGCTTGAGAAGCATTGGCAAACCATCTGTGATGCAATTGGCCGGGAGGGTCTGGTCCGTGTGTGTGTGTGGCATCACAATATGAGTCATTATGATGTCATTCTGCCTGCTACTCCGCTCTGACAGAACACTGATATGCCATTGAATGTTCCAGACACTCATGTTTGTGTGTGTGTGTTCCAGTGTGTGTGTGTGTGTGTATGTGTTCCAGTGTGTGTGTGTGTGTGTGTTCCAGACACTTACCTGTGGCGTATGTAGTATCAGAACAATGTGCAGTGACTGGAGAGGTCTCTTGATAGGAGAAGGCTAGCTTTGGTGTTTACCCCTTAAAATGTGTATTGGCCTAGATGTTTTTAATGTCAGATAATGTCTATACTGAACAAAAATATGAACACAACATGCAACAATTTTAAGGAAATGAGTCAACTGAAATAAAATGTTTAGACCCTGGGCTGGGGTGCAGCCATCCACTGGAGAGTCAGGCCCAGCCAATCAGAATGAGTTTTTCCCCACAAAAGGGCTTTATTACAGGCAGAAATACTCCTCAATTTCATCAGCTGTCCAGGTGGCTTGTCTCAGACGGTCCCGCAAGTGAAGAAGCCGGATGTGATGGTCCTGGGCTAGCGTGGTTACACGTTGTCTTTGGTTGTGAGACCGGTTGAATGTACTGCTAAATTCTCTAAAACAACGTTTTGCCGGCGGCTGGTAGAGAAATGAACATAAAATTCTCTGGCAACAGCTCTGGTGGACATTCATGCAGTCAGCATGCCAATTGCACTCCCCCCTAAAACTTGAGAAATCTGTGGCATTGTATTGTGTGACAAAACCGCACATTTTAGAGTGGCCTTTTATTGTCCCMAGCACAAAGTGCACCTGTGTAATGATCATGCTGTTTAATCAGCTTCTTGATATGCCACACCTGTCAGATGGATGGATTATTTTAGCAAAGGAGAAATGTTCTCTAACAGGGATGTAAACAAATGTGTGCATATGGAACATTTCTGGGATCTTTTATTTCATCTTGTGAAACATGGGACCAACACTTTACATGTTACGTTCAGATTTTTCTTTAGTATATTTGTGAATCCTGAAAGACGTACTTGCTGTACTCAGTGACTGGACAGAGTCACAATGACTCAATCAGTACATTTTGACCAAATCTGTGAATTATAGGAGTCAGGGCTACTGTACAAATGCAGTTTGTGAAGGATATGATAATTCACTATTTGACAATGCAATGTCGATGACGCTATAATTAGCATGTACTTTTCATCCAGTCTTGTCCTCACAAATACGTCTGTTTTCATTCACCTGAAGGGAAGATAATGCACAGAGGATTTTAGACATTGTTATTGCTCGAGATCAATAATTACTACTGAAGGACCATCTGAATATTATAGTAGTGGCTATCTGTGCTTCTGTTTGGTTACACCATCATGCAGTTGTACCAGCATCATGAACCCTTTACTGTAACACTCATGTACATTGCTGATTGATATATTGCCATGGAAACATCCTCTGTACACTGTACAAGCCCGGTTGCTAAGGAGTGGGCCTTGGCAAGATTTTTTTTCTTCTCTCTTTTTGTACAATTTTTTCTCTCTCTCATTCTCTCTCTGCACTAAGAACGGAGCTTACGTGGGATTTTGTCATTACCAGATAGAGTTGTTCTCTTCATGTCTATGGACATGGTTATGGCCTCTCTATATTCACATACCGGGATTGGTAAAACTTTCTGGGGATGTTGCCTAAAGGCTTTCTAACCGGAGGACTAGAGGTGGAGAGGTGAGGTATCCTGACTTTGGACGRGGACTTGAAGGTGGAGGTGTGAGCGTTTCTGGGAAGCACTCCATTTGAGGAGAGGACAGAAGGGGGCAAATGGAAGAGACTGCCAAATCCAGGAAGAAGGTTCATTTTGGAGGTACAGCACTGTGTGAGTGTTGGGGGGGGGGGTTTGGGGGATTGAAGCGAGGACCATATCTAGCTGGTAGTCTGGTTGTAAAACAGGGTTCGAAATGTTTTCTGGGATCCTAACGGAAAGCGTTTTACCTGGAAGGGAGAAAGGCATATGTAGGTGGTATTTCTGTGAGTTATTTTCAGTGTTTTTAGTTGGAAGTGTATGTGTGTGTGAGTTTATTACGTGGACAATGGGTTGGGTAAATTCTATTCTCAAGTTGAGCGAAGTGCTGCTTATATAAAAGGAGGCGGAAGACTCCGTAATTGTAAATTATAATGATATATTTTAATGTGCTGTACTGTATGTTGCTTTACTGTATGGCCTACTGTATCTGTATGCTTTCATCTTCCTCAGTTGAAGTAATTCAAGGGATGTAGACATCTGATTACATATGCAGGACAGGTCAACACTGGTGTTGAATCTATTCAGGGCTGAATCTATTCCACAGTGCTAGTTTTCTATTCCATACACATAGTATCCTTGGCCTGTGTCAGAATCCATTTGAAATGCAGGAGTCAGGTTGGAGCCTCTGTGGATTTACCAAGCTAGCCACTGACTGTGCTATGCTAGGCTAGGCTATCGGCAGCAGCTGTCGGAACAGTGCACGCTCTTGTCAAAGCAGTCTTTTTWAAATTCTGCTCTCTGTGTGTGAAGGAGAGGAGGGAAGTGTGGGAGAGAGAGAGGTGTGTTTGCACTCTAGAGAACAGCAGCAGCATCGAGAGGGAGACAGAATGAGAGATGGTGGGTACAGAACATACACTATATAGTCAAAAGTATGTGGACACACCTTCAATTTGAGTGAATTTGGCTATTTCAGCCACACCCGTTGCTGACAGGTGTATAAAATCGAGCACACACCCATGACATCTCCATAGACAAACACTGGCATTAGAATGTCCTTGCTGAAGAGCTCAGTGACTTTCAATGTGGCACCGTCATAGGATGCCACCTTTCCAACAAGTCAGTTCGTAAAATTCCTGCCCTGCTAGGGCTGTCCCGGTCAACTGTAAGTGCTGTTATTGTGAATTGGAAACATCTAGGAGCAACAACGGCTCAGCTGCGATGTGGTAGGCCACACAAGCTCACAGAATGGGACCGCCGAGCGCTGAAGCGCGTAGCATGTAAAATGTCTGTCCTCGGTTGCAACACTCACTACCGAGTTCCAAACCGCCTCCGGAAGCAACGTCAGCACAATAACTGTTCATTGGGAGCTTTATGAAATGGGTTTCCATGGCCAAGTAGCCGCAACCCAGCCTAAGATCACCATGCGCAATGCCAGGCGTCAGCTGGAGTGGTGTAAAGCTCTCGCCATAGGACTCTGGAGCAGTGGATACGTGTTCTCTCGAGTGATGAATCACGCATCACGATCTAGCAGTCCAATGGACGAATCTGGGTTTGGCGGATGCCAGGAGAACGCTACCTGCCCGAWTGCATAGTGCCAACTGTAAAGTTTGGTGGAGATGGAATAATGGTCCGGGGCTGTTTTTCGCRGTTCAGGCTAGGCCCCTTAGTTCCAGTGAAGTGAAATCTTTAAGCTTCAGCATACAATGACACTCTAGACGATTCTGTRCTTCCAGCTTTGTGGCAAAAGTTTGGGGAAGGCCCTTTCCTGTTTCAGCATGACAATGCCCCCATGCAAAAAGCGAGGTCCATACAGAAATGGTTTGTCGAGATCAGTGTGGAAGAACTTGACTGGCTTTCACAGAACCCTGACCTCAACCCCATCGAACACCTTTGGGATGAATTGGAACGCCGACTGCGAGCCAGGCCTAATCGTCCAACATCAGTGCCCAACCTCACTAATGCTCCTGTGTCCCAGCAGCAATGTTCCAACATCWAGTGRAAAGCCTTCCCAGAAGAGTGGAGGCTGTTATAGCAGCAAAGGGGGGGACCAACTCCATATTAATGCCCATGATTTTRGAATGAGATGTTCGACGGGCTTTWAAAAAAAAAAAWTGTTWAAACTTTTGGTCATGAAGTGTATATCACTGACAGGTTATAGGGTACCATTTGGGGGTGCAGAAAGAGAGACMCGGGGGGCTGCTCTATAGCACAACACTGACAGGGGCTTCGTTCTCAATGGCACTCTATTCCATATATAGTGCAGTACTTTTAACCAGAGCACAATGTAGTGCACTATAAAGGGAATAGGTTGCTATTTGGGACATAGCCAAAGCGACACCACTGACAGGGTGTTTCATTAGTACTGTGGATGGCTGGGGGATTTAACCTGTGCTAAAAAGGTCCTTTACACGTCTGCCTCATTGCCATGGTGTGCATAGCCTACAATCTGGGCCTATCTCTGAATATATTAGCTTGCCGGTTTTATATCTGAGCCTTAAAATTTGAACTTAAAATTGAAACTRAAGATGGTGATTAAGCAATGATGTACATTTCAGATGTCTATGAGATTTAAAATAGTGGACTTGAAAAAGCATGAAAAAGCAGATGGGATGACCTACAGTGGGATAGTGTACTTTCTAGAAGAGGCCTTGAATAGGGTAGGGCCCTCTTATAAGTGCACATCACATGTTATCTACATGGATGATAYGTGTACATAATAGAAGTCATATAACTCACCCTGCTGTCAAAGAGGCTGTGCTTAGAAAATAAATCAGTGACTATGACAACGAGCAAGTAGGTTGGAGGGGAAAGTGTTGAGTCCCACGCAGCCCAGCTTCTGACAACTGATATCATCACATATCAACATAGAGATTCTACAGAACAATGCCAAAATAACACTCACTGTGGTCTTCAGCAGCATCTTCAACATCTCCACAGCCTTTGAATTAATTATCCTAGTTTCTAAAGGCTTTTGGATGGCTATTGAACAGCTAAATGTTTTCTGTTTCAAAAGGGCCTTTTGGTTTTACATTGGCTTATTGTTATTATATGTCTATATTTAGAGTTCGTCTTTTGTGAAATACTGAATATTTGGTGGTGTTTATTGCAGTTAGGAAAGGGTGTTCTTAGGAAAGGCTATACAATATGTGCACTATACAACTTGGATTGTATCCAGTGTTAATTATTCTCTGTGTTAKCCCTAACACACACACACACACGCGCGCGCACGCGCACACMCACACACACACTTTACTTTTGTCCCCTTATTTAATTTGCGTCAAGCCACTTCGTTCTAAAGCCATTACAAACCTCCCTACACTGATTGTTAGGCAATATTGATTCATGCCTCGGTTCCAACATTATACCAATGACCTGCTGCTTAAGGCTCCTCACAATGGCTTGGGTTGACTGCTTGATCAGCTTGAGTACATTGAGGGTCCGGCTTATATTGCATAATTCAATTTGCTGTGAGACAGCACCTGGGAATAAAGTGCCATATGGTGCAGGGCTTGTTTCTGTGAAAGAGCCTCTATGAATCTCACTACGGCGTCTTCTACCTCTGCCGGAGTCCCAAATGGCACCCTATTACCCGAATAGTGCACTACTTTTGACCAAAGCCCTATGAGGTGGTAGTGCACTGTGTAGTGAATAGGGCACCTTTTGGGACGCAGMTCTGTTTGTTCTGAGTGGTTTGTGATACTGGCTGACTGGCCTCTGTTGTGCGGTTTCGGGGGTAGTCGCCATTGAAGTGAAGCTATTTCTAGCAGTACATGTACGGGTACACGTTCTGCTTATTTTCAGGGGTTAAGAGGGCCTTCTTCGAACAATTAGAAAGACGTAATGGTCATATTGTTTGTCGGTTTTCTGTCTTTGTACTAGTACCTGTTTGATTTCATAAAATGGGTCGAAGACAACCGCCACATAGAATAAACATGGATAAAAACCTATTTATTTGGAAGGGTTTAATGTGATAAGATATATCTTACATCTCTCCATAAGCTTCATTGAAAATGAAAAGCTGTTATATTCTGCCTCTTACTTCGAAACAGTACAGAACTCCAAAGTAATCCATGTTAATTTAGAGCATGCAGAGGGCAGAAAATGATGTGATGCCTCATCTGTTGAATTGGTCACCCATTTACTGATCACTAACTTAATGGCCTGCCTCCCAAATGGCACCCTATGGGCCGTGGTGAAAAGTAGTGCAGTATATACGGTAGGTAACATGGTGCCTTTTGGAAAACAGTCATGGTTACCCCTTTAATGAATTGGTCACTCCTTTAATGAGCACTCATTTTAATAAGCTGCGTCCCAAATGGCACCCTATGGGCCGTGGTTTCTTAGTAGTGTAGTATATACTGTAGGTAACAGGGTGCCTTTTGGAATACAGTCATGGTCACTCCTTTAATGAATTGGTCACCCCTTTTACTGATTGTTTTGTTGTCTGCACTGCAGATGCCAGGGCAGACAGAGCTGAGAGGAGGAAGCTCTTCAGGCACTACACTGTGGGATCCTACGACAGCTTTGATGCGTCAAGGTAAGGATTGGTTTCAGGATTGGTCTTGGTTTACTAACTGTTTGTCTGAATGTCTATTCAAGGGGATGTCCAGAGGAAATTGGTGAAACCATGATACTATACAGTGTGTGATATCTTCTTCTAAACTGCTAGAACATATGAGAAGTGTTGCAGACATTTATAGCTTCTCTGACAAAGATGCTGCTGACACATAACCCCTAATGTTTGGTGTCTGACTTCAGACGATAGATCTGAAGTAGCATCACCGGCCTTATTCAATTGAAAAGAGTGGAGGAAACAACTATGCGCGTACGGTAGTAAGCTGTTCATCCGGGGGGTTTCGCAGCCAATCCTCCCAGATGATGAGGCGAGGGGTGAATGTGAATTGTGAACCCAAGCGTACACAGCACTTGGCTTATTTCATGTATTTCCTTTCATTTGGGAATAGCATGTGTGGGACATTGCATGTTACCCTTTTACCTGGCGTTCATGTGCATCTTTCGGTTATTTTATTCATTCGTATCAACCGCATTCATTTTTATGTCAGATCATCTACAGTAGTACTGCACTCTAATCTCTGGCACCACTGATTACAGCACAAGAAAGGGTTCTGAGAGGACTCTTTAGAAGCCTTTTTTTCAGAGAGAAGGATCCAAACGGGTTCTTTGTGGGTGACAGGGTTCTACCTAGAACCATAAAGCGTTCTTCTACAGGTGCAAGCCCTAAGTCCCTTTTATTTCCAAGAGTGTACTGTACCAAAGCCTTTTATGGCAAAGCAAACTTGTGCAAGTGGAGAACATTGAGGAGGAAATTGGCTGGGTGGGAGTGTGTGTGCGCGTATGTGTTTGTCTCCAAAGGAGAGGAGATGGGCTGGGTGGGAGTGTGTGTGTGTGTGTGTGAAACCTCTCGCTGTCAGATGGATGGTGATGTAAGAAATGCTTGAGCTCGGGGCCTTGCTTGTTCGCACTTGGGCATTCGATGCCGGGACTGTTATGCAAACAGTAACAAACTAAAAAAGTGTACCTAGGAAAGAAAGCACTCCATTCACAATGTCCTCAGCTTCTGATCAGGGAACAGTCTACATGAGAAAGCATGGGGTAACTACATGTTTTAACTGATGAACGTCCCAATTAGACCTTATTGCAGCACATGCATTACCTACATACCTGATGGATTGAATTGATTTTAAAGCATGTACCAGGCCTATACAAGATCCTTCATGAGCAGAGAAAAGGAGAGAGAAAGCAATAGAAAGAGAGACAGAAATGGAGAGACCAAGAGAGAGAGAGAGAGAGAGATATCCTCCTCCATCCAACAGTACTAATATACAGTGCATTCGGAAAGTATTCAGACCCCTTCCCTTTTTCCACATTTTGTTACGTTGCAGCCTTATTGTAAAATGAAGAAGAAATTAAGAAAATCCTCATAAATCTACACACAATAACTCATAATGGCAAAGCAAAACAAGTTTTTTAGAAATGTTTGCAAATGTATAATAAAAACATTTAAAAAATGAGAAGTATTCAGAACCATTTGGAATGAGACTCGATATTGAGTTCTGGTGCATCCTGTTTCCATTGATCATATTTTAGATGTTTCTTCAACTTGATTGGAGTCCACTTGTGGTAAATTCAATTGATTGGACATGATTTGGAAAGGCACACACCTGTCTATAAAAGGTCCCACAGTTGACAGTGCATGTCACAGCAAAAACCAAGCCATGAGGTCAAAGGAATTGTCCGTAGAGCTTCGAAACAGGATTGTGTCGAGGCACAGATCTGGGGAAGGGTACCAAAAAATGTCTGCAGCATTGAAGGTCCCCAAGAACACAGTGGCCTCCATCATTCTTAAATGGAAGAAGTTTGGAACCATCAAGACTCTTCCTTGAGCTGGCCGCCGGGCCGATCTGATCAGTCGGGGGAGAAGGGCCTTRGTCAGGGAGGTGACCAAGAACCTGATGGTCACGCTGACAAAGCTCCAGAGTTCCTCTGTGGAGATGGGAGAATCTTCTAGAAGGACAACATTCTCTGCAGCACTCCACAAATCAGGCCTTTATGGTAGAGTGGCCAAACGGAAGCCACTCCTCAGTAAAAGGCACACGACAGCCCGTTTGGAGTTGTTCAAAACGCACCTAAAGGACTCAAAGATGATGACAAACAAGATTCTCTGGTCTGGAGGAAACCTAGTACCATCCCTACGGTGAAGCATGGTGGTGGCAGCATCATGCTGTGGGGATGTTTTTCAGCGGCAGGGACTGGGAGACTAGTCAGGATCGAGGCAAAGATGAACGGAGCAAAGTACAGAGAGATCCTTGATGAAAACCTGCTCCAGAGTGCTCTGGACCTCAGACTTGGGCGAAGGTTCACCTTCCAACAGTACAACGACCCTAAGCACACAGACAAGACAACGCAGTAGTGGCTTCGGAACAAGTGTCTGAATGGCCTTGAGTGGCTCAGCCAGAGCCCGGACTTGAACCCAATCGAACATCTCTGGAGAGACCTGAAAATAGCTGTGCAGCGACGCTCCCCATCCAACCTGACAGAGCTTGAAAGGATCTGCAGAGACGAATGGGAGAAACTCCCAAAATTTTTATTTTTATTTTTTTTATTTCACCTTTATTTAACCAGGTAGGCTAGTTGAGAACAAGTTCTCATTTGCAACTGCGACCTGGCCAAGATAAAGCATAGCAGTGTGAACAGCAACACAGAGTTACACATGGAGTAAACAATAAACAAGTCAATAACATGGTAGAAAGAAAGAGAATCTATATACAATGTGTGCAAAAGGCATGAGGTAGGCAATAAATCTAATAATTACAATTTAGCAGATTAACACTGGAGTGATAAATCATCAGATGATCATGTGCAGGAAGAGATACTGGTGTGCAAAAGAGCAGAAAAGTAAATAAATAAAAGCAGTATGGGGGTGAGGTAGGTAAATTGGGTGGGTAGTTTACAGATGGACTATGTACAGCTGCAGCGATCGGTTAGCTGCTCGGATAGCAGATTTTAAAAGTTGTTGAGGGAGATAAAAGTCTCCAACTTCAGAGATTTTTGCAATTCGTTCCAGTCGCAGGCAGCAGAGAACTGGAAGGAAAGGCGTCCAAATGAGGTTTTAGCTTTAGGGATGATCAGTGAGATACACCTGCTGGAGCGCGTGCTGCGGGTGGGTGTAGCAGGTCTGCCAAGCTTGCAGCGTCATACCCAAGAAGACTCAAGGCGGTAATCGCTGCCAAAGGTGCTTCAACAAAGTACTGAGCAATGGTCTGAATACTTATGTAAATGTGATATTTCAGTTTTTTTGTTTTAATACATTTGATAAAATTTGTGTGTAGATTGATGAAGGAAAAAAACTATTGAATCAATTTTAGAGTAAGGCTGTAACGTAACAAAATGGGGAAAAAGTCAAGAGGTCTGAATACTTTCTGAATGCACCGTACCCACCAACCAGGACAGCCAGTGTAAAGAGCAAAGTAGGTTGTCATGGACACACAGACAGAGTCCCTATTACCGGTGCTGTGAAGGCTGTTTGCATGCTGCTCTGCTCATCTGCTCTGGCATGGGGGGGTGACAGAGGTGAGGGACTTCAGCCTGGTCCCAGATCTGTTGCTGCTCTCTTGCCAACTCAGCATAGCATAGCAGATCTGGGCCTTGCCAACTCAGCCCGAAACAAACCTCTCTGTAAACTTGGCCAGGCTTCTGGTTTGCTCAACGGACAACATATTTGGGGATTCCTTTATATTAGTGGGGATGTAATCTGACCAGTTGCACTGCTCCAACAAATGAATGTAATCTCTTCAAGAGTGTAGGCCAACTTTGATGTTCAAGCTACAGTGTAATCTCTTGATACATGAAGCAGAAAGGAGACTACTACTGATTAGCTTGGCAAATACTGTCTGCATTGAGATTGGTGTCCTTTCTGCTTCATGCATTGACATATTTTACTGTAACCTTTTGGGATAGCTATAGGCTGCCTTCTGGCTTCATACTAGGATATTGGAATATATATATATGATTTGACTTTGTTTCCTGAAGGTCTGTATTCCCTGTATTACACGTAGAGCACCCTTGCAAAAAGATTGCAGTCAGAGTGCAGTACGACTGCAGTATGCTGCAAATACTGCGTCCCCCCCMAAAAAATAATTACTGCGGTAATTTTGCAGTGTAACTGCAGTTAGAGTGCAGTATACTGCAGTTATTCTGCAGAATCTACCATAACCTTGTTGCACTGTCACAGCGTTTCCCAAACACGGTCCTCGGGACCCCATGGGGTGCACGTTTTGGTTTTTGCCCTAGCACTACACAGCTGATTCAAATGATCAAAGCTGGATGATTAGTTGATCATTTGAATCAGCTGTGTAGTGGTAGGGCAAAAACCAAAACCTGCACTCCTTGGGGTCCAGAGGACCGAGTTTAGGAAACCCTGCACTATGATGACCTATAGCTTCACTTTGGTCCTGGAATACTAGGACTAGCCCCATTCTGATCACCAGCTCAAAGTAGAACGTGTTACCACGGCAACCAAGCATCCCACCACCACCACCACCACAACAATCATGCTGTTACCTCTGCTGCTCTCCCTTCAAGTTCCTCCTTGGAACCCACCCAAAGCATTGAACACAATACTCATTCTGGAATGATGTATACTTTTGTAGCCTAGGCTGACCTACTGTTTTGATTCAAGCATAGGCCTACTAGATTGGAAGAATGACCTTTAGATTGTCCATGCATCTGAAATGGTTAACTACTTCTACTCCAGTGGTTCTTGAGAATGAAATTCAGCAAATTCTTGTGTGATAGCTTTTCATGTATTTATTTTTGAACCTTTTCACCAAATTGTGTGTTCTTTCTTTTGTCACAATATGATGTGACAATGTATGAATTGGCCTACGATTGTTTGTTTAGTTAAAGRCTATTTACGCCGATAAATCACATTACTGCATGTTGGTCTATATGCAATTTTGCATACATATGTAGGCTAATATAGCCTAACTCTTCTCAGCTTTCATCCATGATACCACGGCCTGATTCAGTTGTCATCCAGATGTTGCTGTATACACAGAATAATACGAAATCTCTGAGACCAGGTTGCATACACTAAAGGATACTGCCGACTGAGGAATGAAATACATTTGATAGGCAGGCTATGGGTGGTCGCTTCCACTAAATTGAAATAAATTACTCCGAATTTCCTGTCTTCATTCATCCATTAATTCGTTCGTTCGTTCGTTCATTCATCCACTCAGCTTTGCACCCTATAGGCTACCCCTCATCGCTCCCTCCCTCCATCGTTCCCAGAGCCGCTGGCTTTTTAGCAGCAGTTTTTTTTCTAATTTTCTTTTGATTTTGCTCTCCTTTGGGTGGAAATGTTTACTCTCCTCTGTCTCCGGCTCCGTCCGTTTTTTGTTTGTTTTGCATCAACGTTTTCGGCAAAGGTGGACTTCATCTTCGGATGAGCACTGTGACGGCGCGCTGTCGCTGTCACATCGATACAGGGAGCATCATTCATTATTATAATTGATTAATTCGGTGTGCAGCCGACGAGCTGTCATGATTAAGCACTCGGGGCGAGCAGCTGTGGCTATGATGAGGATGATAGGATGCAGTAATAACGGTCGCTTTGCGCGGAATTTTCTCCACAGCGACTGTGTTATTGACGAGAAGACGGTAGTTCTACAGAAGAAGGATAACGAGGGATTCGGGTTTGTGCTGCGAGGGGCGAAAGGTAGGAGACGGACCTTAACTTAGTGTCTGTCTGTTGCTCCCTTGTTATGTTCATGTGTCGTCCCCGGTCCACGTTGCACTATTTGTTTCCGTTGCGTCAGTGATGAGAATCACACACATATGGCTTATTATGCACCCATGCTGTTCTGAACACCCACTTACTTCAATAGAAATTCCAATACTTTTTTTTCTGTTGATGACAGTGTGACAGTTTTTGTGTTGTAGCTCATTCTCAAGTCAGCTCTGCCCCATATCATGTGTTGTGTGACCACCATAATAAGTTTAATATTGGTGCCTATAGGAGCCTATAATGAACTGAYGGAGCCTATATTAACTGAATAACTACTGATATTCTGATGACTTAAACAGCTTCTCCATCACAAACATATGTATCTGATCGAGTAGACAATTCATTCAAATCTCATACCCAGAGCCTCTGCTCCATAGAATAGAAATGAACAAACTACTGTATTGAATGAGCAGACTAACTACTGCCTTTGGAGTTTTCTTCGAACACATGGCTGATTTACTGCAAGTGTCACTTGTCACCACCGGTTTCTTGGAGGTGCTGTGAGTTCAGTTCTGCAGGAGAAAGATGCTACACAGTATTCATGTAACATCTGTAGCGATCTGCAACATCTAAACCGAAGTAAACTTTGACTTGACTTTGCTGATATTTGTAAACAAAAATTTGCTGATTGCAGAGGCGGTCAGTTTAGTTGTGTAGTATATTGATGCGATCCTGTCAGATCTGCAGTTTGTCAGTGTCTGCAGTTTGAAACACACACACACACACCTGTCTCTTATACACATCTAGATGTGTATAAGAGACAGGGGTGGAGGGGTGAATGATGCGTCTCCCTAGCTCCAAACCTCTGCTGCAGCCCCAGCCCTAGCCCACAGTCTCTGTCGCTGTCCCTGGCCAGACAGCATGATTATGCCACTAAGCTGTAATTACATTGCCATTGTTTTCTACATGCAATGTTTTTCGTGTCTTACTGATAATTACATTGCGTTATGATGATCCATCTAAATACAAATGCTACTGTAATATTGCTGTAATGATGTTCCTGCATGTATTACTGTATATCCTCAATGTATGTACATCTTCCATGTACATGTTATTTGTGCGTACACGTGTATGGAACACAGTTTGCAACGTCATATTATTTGGTCCGGTAAAATATGTTTTCCATTTCCCTGATGGTGTCCGTTTTGAATGTTGACATTCAAAAGGTGTCTATGACACGTTACACTGTCGTGTTGAATTTCACGAGATTGATGTTTAGTTGAATTACCTGTATTACGTATGTGTAATACTGTGCAGTAATGATACTGTCCCAGTGACATTGCTTCCCTGCATTTCTCACCTTCTCTTCTCTCTCTCTGACTTTACCTGGGACGTTGTCTGCACCTGCTCACCCACCCCTCCAGCGGACACGCCTATCGAGGAGTTTACTCCCACCCCTGCCTTCCCCGCCTTGCAGTACCTGGAGTCTGTGGACGAGGGCGGGGTTGCGTGGCGGTCAGGGCTTCGCAACGGAGACTTCCTCATCGAGGTAAGGAAACACAGTCTTTCTCAATTGATCTCTCCGCGATTGCTTGTGTCCTCTCTCCTTGCCTCCTCCATGAAATGCATTGGAAAAGAAGGTCTTGATGGGAGGGACCTTGGACCTACTTCTCCAGTACGGTTGAGAGGGAGGCGAGGAGATAGGATGTGAGGATTCAAACGTTCCTTCCTGGACTTGGAAGATTCCTTTTCAGTGTGAAGATTTTGTGTTGATATGTAATCTTTGAAACTGGATGGGAGGTCTGTCTGAATGCATTTATGAATGTGGCCCCGACAAGCTCCATAAGCGTGGGTCTCTTCTGTGGGAATTTAGGGTAGTTTACTCCATTTAGCATTTTAGAGTTTTGTTTGACCCAGAAAATCATGGCTTTCAGAACAGAACAGCCCATTCTGGCATAGTTTTCTCGGCCTCCAAGTGAACTGAACCTCTAAAAGTGAGTTATAAAAGTCTGGATAAGCTCCAGAAAGATTCCTCGTGAACATACTTAATGAGAAATCTGTGTTCTGTTAATGCTGAAACGAGGAACACTAAGCTACTGTATTGAAAGATTTAGTTTTTTGGGCTGCACCTCGTCTCATGTTGGTTGAAGTGCTGTCTGCTCTCCTCCTAAACTACTGTAATGTCTTCAGAGTTGTGCTCAGAGTCACTCCCGTGCAGCACACTGTCCAGTTCTATCTGTCAGTCTTTTTGTAAGGCGCTTGAGTTCATCCCCGAGCATCGCCTGAAATCCAAACTGATACGTTCCGCTTCACTGTTGTTTCCCAAACGTAACAGGAGGAACAGTTAAATTCCAGGCTAACTCAGACAGTCACTATGGATTAGATTTCCACTTGAACACAGCGCACATACTGTAGTATTTGCGTAGCACTCACCTCCTCTTAGCTGTGGATTTATCTTCCGTTTGTCAGGACAAGTACCTCACCTAAATTCTTTATTTCTTGACTTCGTTGTCTTAACATTTGACCACAGCAGGTTGTGGTTGAACAGAACCTCTGGTTTAGTAGTTGAGATGAGTGAATGAATTAATGCTTGAACAGACTGGGGAGAGGTCAGTTCCAGTTCATCTTTTTTTTCCATGGCTGTCACTTCAGTTCTATGTCAGCAAAACAAATACATTTTGCGCTTGCAAAATTCAGAACTCCAACTCAGCATACTCCGTGTGCTGTGTGAATGTTTTATATGCACATCCTAGATGTCTTCAGTGTCGGTGTTCTTCAGTGTTACTTCAACAGAACTACAGTGAGATTGTATTTCTAGGGTTCCTTCAACGGGGACGGGTGGAAGTCATTTTGCAGTATAAGGCAGAGTAGTGGGGAGATAATGATTGGCCATCTGTCTTCCTAGAGCATACAGACGCAGTGTTCACGGATTCATTGGGCGCTGAACAGCTTGCGTTTTTTAAAATCAGCTGTCAGAGCAGGATGGTGATGATGTTACAAAAAAAGGGGGGAAACATCAACTACACTGTAAAAATAGACAGACTCAAAACGCAGTGATTGTGTGATGAAACGCTGAAAAGTTGTGTACCTAAACTGAGATGTGGTGTTTGGCGGTTGTTTGAACGTAAACCCAACGTGTACGTGTTCTGATACACAGAAAGTGTTTTTAAAAACAGAATAGAAGTACTCTGAAACACCCAAAGGGGTTATTCAAAACACACAAAAATATTTAAAAAACTTTTGCAGACTGTCTCTCATATAGTCAAGTGGTTTAGAAATGCAAATGGTTTATAGCCAGACTATTGATTGATGATAAAGGCCCTATGGAGAATAAGTTTTTTGTGGAATTCCACCTTCATTTTTTCAATGATTTATTTATTTAGACAAATTAGAAACAAGAGGAAACAGATAAGGAGTGAAAGTGGAACAGGTGAAAGTGGGAATTCAACCCCCAACTTCAATGGAATGTCATTGTAATTTTACACACTCAACCAGACAGCCACACTGTAAAAAAAATATTATAGGGTGAATAGAAATTGACAAACAAAAAAAACAACATATAATTTATATAAATGAATGCAAGTCATTTCAATGTTTTCTTAATTTCATTTTACCCAAAAATGTAAGAATAAATCCAACTTAATATGTTGCTCCAAATGTCAGTATCTTTTATGAGGATAACCAAAGATAGAGGACATTGAATGATTTAACTCATTGAAAGTCTGGTTTTAATCTCCTCTCTTGCTCTGTTTTGAAAGTGCTGTGTGTATTATTTAAAAATGTTCAGACGTCATGATTATTTCACACAACGTTGTGTGCATGTTTTGAAGAAAGAAAAGTATACTTCTATATGAGTTTTAAGCAGCTTGTTGTGCCATGAGCTGTAATGGATCATATTAAAACCGTCAGGAAAAATGACGTTGAGTGATGAGACCACCCATTCCCGACATTTCAAACTTTAAATGGTAGAGGTAATTACAGTATCCTGCCATTTGTTATGTAAACCCTCTAGTTACTGCTGGTGAATTGAGCACTGAGCTCAACAATGCCTGCCAAAATGGGATAAACTGGCAAATGATCAGATACATGAATCAATGTTAAACATAAAAATTCTCCAGAAGAAGGGATCTAATTCTGCACTTGACAGGATTTGAAACACCATAGCAGTGTTTAGAAGCTATAGAAAGAGGAAACGACACCAAAAAGAGAAGGGATCTAATTCTGCATTGTTTCAAAACGTCTCAGGATGATGTGTTTCAGTACCACAGCAAAGTTAAGGTTTCATCTCCTTTGCATTGGTGGCAGCTCAGTTGCCACTAGTTTTGGTGTTACGAAGCACTTCATTTTAACAGTGTAGAATAGAGTACAGTGGTGTATGTCTTGCAGCTAAACTAATATCGTCCTACCACTCCCCATATTACTGTATAGTCAAGCTAGAGATAGCCCCAGGGAATTGACCCTTTGCATTCAAATTTGTTATCGTGCTATTACATTCTATTAGTCATTGGAAGCTTTAAGATTTGTCACACGTCTCCGTCTCTTTTGGTGATTATTCCTCAGAATAGGATTTGATCTTGATTTGATGTCATCCAACTAGCCAATAATGTACAGCATTGCCCATGAAATATTACATTATTTAGCTCAACGGTAAATTCCTTTCAAATAGTATGATGACATTACAGCAAATCTGTGCCCTGGTTGGGGGACAATGGCAGTCTCGGGAGTTCACAGCTTACTCTTGTGTGTTTTGATGCTCTGCTTGGTCATCCCTAACAGACCATCGCCAATTTCCTTGCAGGCTGCCAGTAAACCCCTGTTTAATGGTCCAGTCAATACTTGAGATGTGGATAGCTTTGGGGGACGGGGATGGGGATGGGGATGGAGGGTTTAAAGCCTGTCGGGTGTTGTGGGTGCATCTCTTGGGGATGTGTAGGTGAAGGTTTATCGGCTGTCTTCAGGGAGAGGGGGTGCTGCTCTACAGATGGGTGTGTCTGGGACCTCAGAGTGATCTGTCTCTTATTCCCTTCACTCTATCAGTGATCTGTCTCTTATTCCCTTCACTCTATCAGTGATCTGTCTCTTATTCCCTTCACTCTATCAGTGATCTGTCTCTTATTCCCTTCACTCTATCAGTGATCTGTCTCTTATTCCCTTCACTCTATCAGTGATCTGTCCCTTATTCCCTTCACTCTATCAGTGAGCAATCCAAGATGGCGTAGCAGTCAGACGTCTTTGTCTTTGTCCTGTCGTGTCCCTTGTATATATCTTTTTACATCTTTTTCTTCGCATATCTTTTAAAAATATTTTCCTAAACCTCAATTTCTAAATACTCTCCTGCAACCGTCCTCACCCAATGTGGCGTGGATCTGCTTTTTTCTAAAGTATTTCTATTTACTTCGGATCTGGAATCTCTCAACTGAAGCTAGCCAGCTAACTACCTACCAGCTATCAGTTAGCAAACCACTGCTGGCGGTCATCAGCTAACCTTTAGCTCGGAAAGCTCTTCGCCAGTTCGAACAACGTGACTCAAACCAGAGCATAACGGACCTATTTCTCTCCATATCCCCGGATTCCTACCGCAAACTCTGAACATTTTCATCTGGATCTTCGTAACTAGCTAACCGCAATCACGGGTGACCACTCCTGGCTAGCGTTTCCATCCCGGAGCAAGCACCAATTAGCCTGAAGCTAGCCCAGCCAGGGCTCCTGTGCTACCACCGAAGCCCACTCCTGGGCTACAATATCCGGACCCCTTCTACTACCGGTACGGGGCACGGAACACGACTGGAATACCGACATAATCAGCCCGAGGAYTCCAACAGGCCCCTCAGGCGCGACGCCCGCTGAAGGCCCATTCTGCTAACCTGCTAGGCCTGCTAGCTACCTAGAGCTACCTGGAACCCTACTAATTCCACGACTGGTCTATCAACGCCACCGCACGAAGAGGCAAAAACAGACTTACCCCCATCGCGACGTCCCCCAAAGGCTAACTTGCTACCCCCGGTCTGCTAACTGCTAGCTTGCCTGCCCCGGTCTGCTAACTGCTAGCTTGCCTGCCCCAGTTTGCTAACTGCTAGCTTGCCTGCCCCGGTCTGCTAACTGCTAGCCCCTGCTAACTGCTTGCTTGCTAACAAGGTCTGCTAACTGCTAGCTCGCCATCCCCGGTCTGCTAACTGCTAGCTTGTTTAGCCCCGGCCTACTAACTGTTAGCTTGTTAGCATCGGCCTGYTAACTGTCTGAATCGCCGTGTCCCCAGTCAGCCCAACCACTCACTGGACCCATATGTTCACTTKGCTACGCATGCCTCTCTCTAATATCAATATGCCTCRTCCATTACTGTCCTGGTTAGTGATTACTGTCTTATTTCACTGTAGAGCCTCTAGCCCTGCTCAATATGCCTTAACCAACTATGTTGTTCCACCTCCTACATATGCGATGACATCACCTGGTTTAATCGTCTCTAGAGACTATATCTCTATCATCATTACTCAATGCCAAGGTTACCTCCAATGTACTCACATCCTACCTTACCTTTGTCTGTACACTATGCCTTGAACCTATGCTATCGAGCCCAGAAACCTGCTCCTTTTACTCTCTGTTCCGAACGTGCTAGACGGCCAGTTCGTATAGCATTTAGCCGTACCCTTATCCTACTTCTCCTCTGTTCCTCTGGTGATGTAGGGGTGAATCCAGGTCCTGCAGTGCCTAGCCCCACTCCCACTCCCCAGGTGCTCTCATTTGTTGACTTCTGTAACCGTAAAAGCCTTGGTTTCATGCATGTTAACATTAGAAGCCTACTCCCTAAGTTTGTTTTACTCACTGCTTTAGTATACCCCTTTTAGCACACTCTGCCAACCCGGATGTCTTAGCCGTGTCTGAATCCTGGCTTAGGAAAACCACCAAAAACCCTGAAATCTCCATCGTTAATGTTACGTTCCCCAGTTTCTGTGTTGTAGTTTGTATTTGAGTGTGTGTTTCAGAAGATGGCTTCCTGAAATTCTCCCCAAGCAGCTGATTGGTCGGCCCCAATTGATGATTGGAGAGCTGACCCCGCCCCCTCGTCAAAGACGCAGCTGGCTCGAATTACCAATGCCTTCTGAAGCTATAAAAGCCAGTGTTCTGTTGTTCAGAAGAGAGAGATCATAGGCAGGCTGAGGAGATTGCAGGCTGAGGAGATTGCAGGCTGAGGAGATTGCAGGCTGAGGAGATTTGCAGGCTGAGGAGATTGCAGGCTGAGGAGATTGTAGGCTGAGGAGATAGTGATAAAGATTGTAAAGGGAGAGAGAATGGAGAGAATTTGATTGTGATATAGAGAAGCTTTGACATTTACTTTCTTTGCTTTTGTTCTGTCCAGCCCCTTTTCCCCATATTACCGTGTAAAGGAATAAAGTTCTTGTAAACGGTACCACATTCTGCCTTTTTCTCTTTCACTTCACGGGGAGTTGAGTTGTAGCAGGGTGTTGCGTTCCCTCTTCTTAGAGGCGTGCGTAACAGTTAACTATAACATTTTCCGCCAAGATAAAACTGCCAAAGGGGGCGGCGTTGCAATCTACTGCAAAGATAGCCTGCAGAGTTCTGTATTACTATCCATGTCCGTACCCAAACAATTCGAGCTTCTACTTCTAAAAATTCACCTTTCCAGAAACAAGTCTCTCACTGTTGCCGTTTGCTATAGACCTCCCTCTGCCCCCAGCTGTGCCCTCGATACCGTATGTGAATTGATTGCCCCCCATCTATCTTATGAGTTTGTGCTACTAGGTGACCTAAACTGGGACATGCTTAACACCCCGGCCATCCTACAAACTAATCTTGATGCCCTCAATCTCACACAAATTATCAATAAACCTACCAGGTACCTACCAGGTACAACTCCAAATCTGTAAACACGGGCACCCTCATAGATGTCATCCTAACTAACTCCCTCCAAATACACCTCTGCTGTTTTCAATCAAGATCTCAGCGATCACTGCTTCATTGCCTGCATCCGTAATGGGTCGTTCCCTAAAACGCTCCCTAAAACACTTCTGCGAGCAGTCCTTTCTAATCGACCTGGCCGGGGTATCCTGGAATGACATTGACCTCATCCCGTCAGTAGATGATGCCTGGCTATTCTTTAAAAGTGCCTTCCTCACCATCTTAAATAAGTATGCCCCATTCAAAACATTTAAAACTAGGAATAGATATAGTCGTTGGTTCACTCCAGACCTGTCTGCCTTTGACCAGCACAAAAACATCCTGTGGCGTTGTGCATTTGCATCGAATATCGCCCGTGATATGCAACTTTTCAGGGAAGTTAGGAACAAATATACACAGTCAGTTAGGAAAGCTAAGGCTAGCTTTTTCAAACAGAAATTTGCACCCTGTAGTACTAACTCAAAAAAGTTCTGGGACACTGTAAAGTCCATGGAGAATAAGAGCACCTCCTCCCAGCTGCCCACTGCTCTGAGGCTAGGAAACACGGTCACCACCAATAAATCCACTAGAATTGAGAATTTCAATAAGCATTTCTCTACGGCTGGCCATGCTTTCCACCTGGCTACCCCTACCCTGGTCAACTGCCCGGCACCCCCCACAGCAACCTGCCAAAGCCCCCACCATTTCTCCTTCACCCAAATCCAGATAGCTGATGTTCTGAAAGAGCTACAAAATCTGGACCCCTACAAATCTGGACCCACTCTTTCTAAAATGATCTGCCGAAATTGTTGCAACCCCTATTACTAGCCTGTTCAACCTCTCTTTCGTATCGTCTGAGATTCCCAAAGATTGGAAAGCTGCCGCGGTCATCCCCCTCTTCAAAGGGGGTGACACTCTAGACCCAAACTGCTACAGACCTATATCTATCCTACCCTGTCTTTCTAAGGTGTTCGAAAGCCAAGTTAACAAACAGATTACAGACCATTTCGAATCCCACCGTACCTTCTCCGCTATGCAATCTGGTTTCAGAGCTGGTCATGGGTGCACCTCAGCTAAACGACATCATAACCACCATTGATAAGAGACATTACTGCGCAGCCGTATTCATCRACCTGGCCAAGGCTTTTGACTCTGTCAATCACCACATTCTTATTGGCAGACTCGACAGCCTTGGTTTCTCAAATGATTGTCTCGCCTGGTTTACCAACTACTYAGTGTGTCAAATCGGAGGGCCTGTTGTCCGGACCTCTGGCAGTCTTTATGGGGGTGCCACAGGGTTCAATCCTTGGGCCGACTCTCTTCTCTGTATACATCAATGATGTTGCTCTTGCTGCTGGTGATTCTCTGGTACACCTCTACGCAGACGACACCATTCTGTATACTTCTGGCCCYTCTTTTGACACTGTGTTAACCTCTCTTGGGCACGTGAGACGGTAGCGTCCCACCTCTTCAACAGCCAGTGAACTGCTAGGCGCCAAATTCAAATACAGAAATACTCATTATAAAAATTCAGAAAACAAAACATATTTTACATAGGTTTAAAGATGAACTGCTTGTGAATCCAACCACGGTGTCAGATTTAAAAAATGCTTTACGGCGAAAGCATACCTTACGATTATTTGAGAACATAGCCCACTAGACAAATCATTACAAACAGTAGCCAGCCAGGTAGAACAGTTACACAATTTAGAAATAGAGATAAAATTTATCCCTTACCTTTGATGATCTTCATATGGTTGCACTCAGCAGACATTCATTTACTCAATAATGTTCCTTTTGTTCGATACAGTCTCATTATACTCAAAAACCTCAGTTTTGTTCAGTAATCCACAGGCTCAAATGCAGTCAAAACAGGAAGACCAAAAAATCCAAATTGTATCCGTAAAGTTCATAGAAACATGTCAAACGATGTTTATATTCAAACCTCAGGTTGTTTTTAGCCTCAAAAATCGATAATATTTAAACCGAACAATAACGTCGTCAATTTAAAAGGTAAACAAGAAACGCACTCTCTCGGTCTGGCGCAGGAAAAAGCTCTGTGACACGGCAGCGTCCACTCATTGAGACTGCTCTTACTTCTTCATTTTTCAGAATACAAGCCTGAAACAATTTCTGAAGACTGTTGACATCTAGTGGAAGGCATAGAAAGTGCAATTTGAGTCCTAAGTCAATGGATACTGTATTTTTCTCAGGTTTTTGCCTGCCAAATCAGTTCTGTTATACTCACAGACACTATTTTAACAGTTTTGGAAACTTTATAGTGTTTTCTATCCAGATCTACCAGTTATATGCATATCATATATTCTGGGCCCGAGATGCAGGCAGTTTAATTTGGGCATGCATTTCATCCAAAATTCCGAATGCTGCCCCCTACCCTAGAGAAGTTAACTAACCTTCAGACGAGCTTCAATGCCATACAACTCTCCTTCCGTGGCCTCCAACTGCTCTTAAACGCAAGTAAAACTAAATGCATGCTATTCAACCGATCACTGCCCGCAC
>NC_036866.1:45182265-45185068 GCF_002910315.2 Salvelinus sp. IW2-2015
TAAATAAATAAAACACAGTAGGGGAAGAGTAGTTGTTGGGCTAAATTATAGATGGCTATGTACAGGTGCAGTAATCTGTGAGCTACTCTGACAGCTGGTGCTTAAAGCTAGTGAGGGAGATAAGTGTTTCCAGCTTCAGAGATTTTTGCAGTTCGTTCCAGTCATTGGCAGCAGAGAACTGGAAGGAAAGACGACCAAAGGAGAATTGGCTTTGGGTGACCAGTGAGATATACTGCTGGAGCGCATGCTACAAGTGGGTGCTGCTATGGTGACCAGTGAGCTGAGATAAGGCGGGGCTTTACCTAGCAGATACTTGTAGATAACCTGTAGCCAGTCGGTTTGGCGACGAGTATGAAGCGAGGGCCAACCAACGAGAGCGTACAGGTCGCAATGGTGGGTAGTGTATGGGGCTTTGGTGACAAAACGGATGGCACTGTGATAGACTGCATCCAGTTTGTTGCAGTAGATGTTGGAGGCTATTTTATAGATGACATCACCAAAGTCCGCTACAGGGTATCTACAAGTATCTGCTAGTTAAAGCCCCCGCCTTAGTCTCAGCTCACTGGTCACCATAGCAGCACCCACTATTGTATTATTTTGCTCCTTTGCATCCCATTATTTCTATTTCTACTTTGCACATTCTTCCACTGCAAATCTACCATTCCAGTGTTTTACTTGCTATATTGTATTTACCTCGCCACCATGGCCTTTTTTTGCCTTTACCTCCCTTATCTCACCTCATTTGCTCACRTTGTATATAGATGTATTTTTCTACTGTATTATTGACTGTATGTTTTGTTTACTCCATGTGTAACTCTGTGTTGTTGTATGTGTTGAATTGCTTTGCTTTATCTTGGCCAGGTCGCAGTTCTAAATGAGAACTTGTTCTCAACTAGCCAACCTGGTTAAATAAAGGTGAAATAAAAGATCAAATAAACATCTGTCTCTTATTCCCTTCACTCTATCAGTGATCTGTCTCTTATTCCCTTCACTCTATCAGTGATCTGTCTCTTATTCCCTTTACTCTATTAGTGATCTATCTGTCTCTTATTCCCTTTACTCTATTAGTGATCTATCTGTCTCTTATTCCCTTTACTCTATCAGTGATCTGTCTCTTAGGCCCTTCACTCTATCAGTGATCTGTCTCTTATTCCCTTTACTCTATTAGTGATCTATCTGTCTCTTATTCCCTTTACTCTATTAGTGATCTGTCCCTTATTCCCTTCACTCTATTGGTGATCTGTCTCTTATTCCCTTCACTCTATTAGTGATCTGTCTCTTATTCACTTCACTCTATTAGTGATCTGTCTATTAGGTCCTTCACTCTATCAGTGATCTGTCTCTTATTCCCTTCTCTCTATTAGTGATCTGTCTATTAGGTTCTTCACTCTATTAGTGATCTGTCTATTAGGTCCTTCACTCTATCAGTGATACGTTACTATTAGGGGTGTGAACGTTAATATGTTTAAACAAAATTGAGATCCTTAACGTGAGGCAAATAAATATATAAAACCTTAGAGGAAGAGGCGAACTTTAGGCTACTTTGGTGAATTTGCGAGGCGTGCAAGACAAGACTTTGCGATATAAAGATTATCAAATTGTATTTGTCACATGCACCAAATACAACTCCTGTGGACTTTACAGTGAAATGCTAGCTTATGAGTCCTTCCCAATGATGCAGAGTTTTAAAAATAACAATACTAATTAAATAGTAACACAAGAGTAATAAAATAAAGCACACAAGAATAGAGCAGGGAGTACCAGGGAGTACCAGATCAAAACAGGGAGTACCCGTATATACGGGGAGTACCAGGGAGTACCAGATCAATACAGGGAGTACCCGTATATATATACGGTTACTCCCTGTATTGATCTGGTACTCTGGTACTCCCTTGTAGATACTGGTACTCCCTACTATATTAACGGGTTACTCCCTGTATTGATCTGCTTACTCCCTGGTACTCCCTGTATATACTGGTACTCCCTGTTTTGATCTGGTACTCCTGGTACTCCCTGCAGATACTGGTACTCCCTATATATACAGGTACTCCCTGTTTTGTCTGGTACTCCCTAGTACTCCCTCTATATACTGGTCTCCTGTTTTGATCTGGTACTCCCTGTATTTCTCCTGTATTGATCTGGTACTCCCTGGTACTCCCTGTATTGATCTGGTATCCCTGTATATACTGGTACTCCCTGTATTGATCTGGTACTCCTGGTTTTCCTGTATTGATCTGGTACTCCCTGGTACTCCCTCTATATACTGGTACTCCCTGTTTTGATCTGGTCTCCCTGGTACTCCCTGTATTGATCTGGTACTCCTGGTACTCCCTGTATTGATCTGGTACTCCCTATTAATACGGGTACTCCCTGTATTGATCTGGTACTCCTGGTACTCCCGTATATACGGGTACTCCTGTTTTGATCTGGTACTCCTGTATTGATCTGGTCTCCCTGGTACTCCCTGTATTGATCTGGTACTCCCTATATATACGGGTACTCCTGTATTGATCTGGTACTCGCGTCTCCCGTATATCGGGTATCCCTGTTTTGATCTGGTACTCCCTGGTACTCCCTGCTCATTCTTGTGTGCTTTATTTTATACTCTTGTGTTACTATTTAATTAGTATGTTATTTTTAAAACTCTGCATCATTGGGAAGGACTCATAAGCTAGCATTTCACTGTAAAGTCCACAGGAGTTGTATTTGGTGCATGTGACAAATACAATTTGATAATCTTTATATCGCAAAGTCTTGTCTTCACGCCTCGCAAATTCACCAAAGTAGCCTAAAGTTCGCCTCT